>NC_050582.1:10930047-11153551 GCF_011100635.1 Trichosurus vulpecula | reverse complement strand
GCCCCTTTTCCCAGTCAGCCCTCCCATCTGTCACCCCACTCCCCTCCCAGCCCCCTTTCCCTTCTTCTCTTGTAGGGCAAGATAGATTTCTATGCCCCCTTGCCTGTGCATCTTATTTCCTAGTTGCATGCAAAAGCTTTTTTTTTGTTGTTGTTGTTTTTGAATGTGTGTTTTTAAAACTTTGAGTTCCAAATTCTCTCCCCTCTTCCCTCCCCACCCACCCTCCCTAAGAAGGCAAGCAATTCAACATAGGCCACATGCATATAATTATGTAAAACCCTTCCACAATACTCATGTTGTGAAAGATTAACTATGTTTTGCTCCTTCCTAACCTATCCCCCTTTATTGAATTTTCTCCCTTGACCCTGTCCCTTTTTGAAAATGTTTGTTTTTGATTACCTCCTCCCCCAGTCTGCCCTCCCTTCTATCGTCCCCCCTTTTTTATCTTCTTCCTCCTTCTTTCCTGTGGGGTAAGATACCCAATTGAGTGTGTATGGTATTCCCTCCTCAGGTCAAATCCGATGAGAGCAAGATTCACTCATTCCCCCTCACCTACCCCCTCTTCCCTTCCTAGAGAACCACTTTTTCTTGCCACTTTTATGTGAGATAATTTACCCCATTCTATCTTTCCCTTTCTCCCTCTCTCAATATATTCCTCTCTTATCCCTTAATTTGATTTTATTTTTTTAGATATCATCCCTTGATATTCAACTCACCCTGTGCCCTCTGTGTGTATGTATATATGTATATATGTATATATATATGTATATATATATACACACACACACCTACGTATATACATACCTAGACACATACATACGTATATATATGTATACACATATATACATATGCATATTCCTTTCAGCTACTATGATATTGAGGTCTCATGAGTCATACAGATCATCTTTCCATGTAGGAATGTAACCAAAACGGTTCAACTTTAGTAAGTCCCTTATGATTTCTCTTTCTTGTTTACGTTTTCATGCTTCTCTTGATTGTTGTGTTTGAAAGTCAAATTTTCTATTCAACTCTGGTCTTTTCACTGAGAAAGCTTTCAAGTCCTCTATTTTATTGAAAGTCCATATTTGCCTTGGAGCATGATACTCAGTTTTGCTGGGTAGGTGATTCTTGGTTTTAATCCTAACTTCGTTGACCTCTGGAATATTGTATTCCAAGCCCTTCAGTCCCTTAATGTGGAAGCTGCCAGATCCTGTGTTATCCTGATTGTTTTTCCACAATACTCAAATTGTTTCTTTCTGGCCGCTTGCAGTATTTTCTTCTTGACCTGGGAGCTCTGGAATTTGGCGACAATATTCCTAAAAGTTTTCTTTTTGGGATCTTTTTGAGGAGGTGATCTGTGGATTTTTTTCAATTTCTATTTTGCCCTCTGGCTCTAGAATATCAGGGCAGTTCTCCTTGATAATTTCTTGAAAGATGATATCTAGGCTCTCTTTTTGATCATGGCTTTCAGGTAGTCCAATAATTTTTAAATTGTCTCTCCTAGATTTATTTTCCAGGTCAGTGGTTTTTCCAAAGAGATATTTCACATTGTCTTCCACTTTTTCATTCTTTTGGTTCTGTTTTATAATATCTTGATTTCTTATCAAGTCACTAGCTTCCACTTGCTCCAATCTAATTTTTAAGGTAGTATTTTCTTCAGTGGTCTTTTGGACCTCCTTTTCCATTTGGCTAATTCTGCCTTTCAAGGCATTCTTCTCCTCATTGGCTTTTTGGAGCTCTTTTGCCATTTGAATTAGTCTATTTTTTAAGGTGTTGTTTTCTTCAGTGTATTTTTCAGTATTTTTTGGGTCTCCTTTAGCAAGTCATTGACTTGTTTTTCATGGTTTTCTCGCATCCTTCTCATTTCTCTTCCCAATTTTTCCTCTACTTCTCTAACTTGCTTTTCCAAATCCTTTTTGAGCTCTTCCACGGCCTGAGACCAGTTCATGTTTTTCTTGGAGGCTTTTGGTGTAGGCTCTTAGACTTTGTTGACTTCTTTAGGCTGTATGTTTTGGTCTTCTTTGTCACCAAAGAAAGAATCCAAAGTCTGAGACTGAATCTGGGTGTGTTTTCGCTGCCTGGCCATATTCCCAACCAACTAACTTGACCCTTGAGTTTTTCAGTGTGGTATGAGTGCTTGCAGACTAAAGAATTCTATGTTCCACGTTTGGGGGGGATGCGCCAGCTCTGCCACACCAGCACTCCTCCTTCCCCAAGAACCCCCAACATGGCCTGGGCTTAGATCTTTAGCAGGCTCTTCACTCCTGCTCTGATCCGCCACTTAATTCCTCCCAACATGTGGGCCTGGGGCCGGAAGCAACTGCAGCTGTAGTTCTGTAGCTGCACCTCCCCTGCTGCCTCTGGGGCAGTGGCCGAACCACCAACTCTGTCCCCTGCAGCTTTTCCCACTGACCTTCTCTGTTGTCTTTTGTGTTTGTGGGTTGAGAAGTCTGGTAACTGCCACAGCTTACTGATTCAGGGCGCTAGGGCCTGTTCTGCCCAGCTCCCTGTCTGGTTGGTCCTGCCGCCACCCATGCTGAGCTCCACTGAGCTCTGCTCCCCTCAGCTCCATGCACAATAGACCTCATCCAGCAAACATCCAGGCTGTCCTGGGCTGCATCCCTGCTTCCTTCTGCTATTTTGTGGATTCTGCAGTTCTAGAATTTGTTCAGAGCCATTTTTCTATATGTTTTTGGAGGGACGTGGTGGGGAGCTTATGCAAGTCCCTGCTTTCCAGCCGCCATCTTGGCTCTGCCCCTCCAGAGTCTGTATATTTTTTTCATTTTTATTTTTAGTTGAAAATTTTTCAATTAAAAATTTATTTCTTACTCTCCCACTTTCTGCATGAATGTGGATAATCAAGCAAAACTAATCCTCCCATTGCCCATGTCTTTCTTTTGTTTTTAAAAATAAGTTTTTATTGATGTCTTGTTTCTTTTTACATCATTAGAATTTTCTCCAGTATTTCTCTCACTCTCCCTCCCAGAGAGCCATATCATATAATGAATAGTATGTTGAAACAAAAGAAAGTGGAAAAAAATCAGAAGAAATGATCACTACATTGAAAAAGTCTGAAAATATGTGCGTTGTACAATACTCGTGGACCTCCCACCTTTGCAGAGAGATGTTGTTTTCTGTCTTCCCATATCTCTCCTCTTGAGTCATTCTTTGTTCTATACACATTACAACATTAGTATGCGTGTCCATATGTGTATGTGTGGTTGTTCCTTTTACATTGCTGTAGTCATTGTACATATTGTTTTCTTGGGTCTACCTCACTCTGTATCAGTTCATGCCCCTCTAAACTGTGTTCATCACTTTCATCATTTCTTACAGCACTGAAATATTCCAGTCTATTCACATACCACAGTTTGTTTAGCCATTCCCGAAATCAATGAGCATCTTCTTTGTTTCCAGTTCTTTACTATTACAAAAAGTGCTCTTGTAAATATTTAGGTGTATTATGAGGACTTTCTCCTCATCAGTGACTTCTTTGTGTTATAAGCTTAGTGATGGAACTACTGTGTCTAAAAATATAGACATTTTAGTCACCTTATTTGTATAATTCGATATTATTTTCCAAAATGGTTGTATCGATTCATAGCTCCACCAACCTGCCTTCCCACAACCCTTGCAATATTGACAATTCCCATCTGTTGTCATCTTTGTAGTTTGTAGGATGTAAAGTGAAACCTCAGGATTCTTTTAATGTGCACTTTTTTATTGTTAGTGATTTGGAGCATTCTTTCTATTATTGCCTCTTGAATTTTGTTCTTATATAGAAATACTGTTGATAAGCTAGGTTGTATTTTGTAGCCTGCAACTTTGCTGAACTCATTCATTATCTCGATTCATATCTTTGCTGATTCCCTAGTATTTTCTAAGTAAGCCATAATATTATCAACCAACTGAAATATTTTTATCTCCACTTTGCCCATCTTTATGCCCTCAATTTGTTTCTCTTTTATTATTGGTATTTCCATTTCTGTTTCCAGAACGATATCAAATAATAGTGGGGCAATTGGGCATCCTTAATTTGCTGAAAGCTTCTGGTGTATCACCACTGTATATGATAACTTGATTTTGGTTTTATGTAGATGCTTTTTATGACAAAGCTGCTAAGCTAAGACAATCTTCTATCTTTGATCTTTTGGACACTGGGAGATGAGGGGTGGGTTAGGGGTAAGTTGGCTTGTGTAGCACTACTCAAGCTTGGTGGGTGGTGAGAGAAAGGGTGCTGCATGAACACATTAGGGGTTGGGGGCCACCCTTTTCTGCTATTATTGTTACATCGATTGTGGTGGCAGCTAAAATAACTGTCTCCTAATTCCTGTTTTTGAGAGGTTGTGAGAAGCAGAGAAAATGTGTAGTCGTCCATCTTGTTGGCCCCATGACCCAGAAGCTCCCAGCCATATCTTTCATGTGTTAGATTGTAAACTTCTTGAGTGAAGGGATTGTTGTTGACGCATAGTAGGCACTGAAGAAATGTTTGTTGTAGTTATTTTTACATAATCTACATCCCAATGTATCAATCCCTCTGCCTCCCCACCCTGCCAGAGTGCGATGCTTTATAATAAACAATTTTTTTAAAAAAGGAGAGAAAAAAGAGTTCATTAAAACTAACCAACAGATTGAAAAGGTGTGCCATTGTCTGTATTGCCCTATAACCTCTACAAAGAAGGGAAGGAGGCGCCATCTCTTCTTTGGGGTCGGTCTTGGTCTTTATAATTTCATGACATTCAGTTTCAGGTTTTTGTCATTCCCCACCCCCCCAGTTACATTGTTGTAGTTATTTATATTGTTTTCCTGGCTCTGTTCACTTCACTTTATCTCATTTCCTTATAAGGCTTCCAGTGCTGTTCTTTATCCATTTTACTCATTGTTTCCCATTACATTAATTTACTAAAACTTGTTATCCATTCTCCAGTTGATGGGCATCTACGTGATGTACAAATCTTTGGTGCTACATAAAGTATTATTATAATAATTTTGGTGTATTTGGAGGCTCCATTTTTACCTTTGAATTCCTTGAATTGGGTGGACTTTATGCTTGGCAATGGAATCTTGTGATCTGAAATTCTAAATTGCTTTCCAAAATGGTTGAACAAATTCACAGGTCCACCAATAATACATCAGTGCTGGAGTCCCTCCAACATTCTTCCCCCTTTTTATCAATTTTGCCAATCTTTTGGGTATAACATGAATTATCAGAGGCATTTTAATTTGCATCTCTTTTATTATTAGTTATTTGATGCATCCTTTCATATGGCTGTACTTTGTTTTTCTTTGGAGAAGTCTTTCTTCATATATTTTGACCAGTTTTCTCTTCAGGAATGGTTTTTGTTCTTATGTGTTTGTTAGTTGCTTATATATTTTGGATAACAGAGCTTCATTAGACATATTTGATGCAATGTCTTTTTTTCCTCCTAGTTGATGATTTGTGTTTTTTTTACTCTTCATTGCATTAATTTTATCCATACAAAAGCTTTTCATTGTTGTATGATTGAAATGATTTATTGTGTCTTTGTCCTTTTGGTTAAGTATTCCCTTTCTAGCCATAACTTTCAAAGGTTGAAATAGGCCTGCCTATTTTCTAATTTTTTAAGAATATGTCCTGTAATATTTAAGTCACATACCTTTTGAGTTTATTGTTGCATTTTGGCAAAGAAATAGTCTAGCCTAATTTCTACCAGGCTGTTTCCCAGTTTTATTAGCAGTTCTTGTCAACTCTATGGTGTTTTTTCATAAGTAATTACATGTTTTCAAGTTTTGCACACCTGGGATATCAGGTTCAGTTATTTCTGATTCCTCCTTGTCTACTTGGTTTCATTGATCAATTTTTCTGTTTTTTAATCAATACTAATTAGTCTCAATCAGTATATCTCCATATAATACTTATAATGCTAGAAGTGCTATTTCTCCTTTATTCGTACTTCAAAAATTTGTTTCTGTTTATATTCTACATATTTTGTGTTATTTTGGTCTAGTTTTCTTTAAAGTATACTGTTGGTAGTTTGATATAGCTGTACAATATTAAATTAATTTTGGGGGTATTTTCATTATGTTGGCACAGCCCATCCAGGAGCACTGGAGCATTTATGTTCTTTATTTCTTTCTGGAATATTTTGTTGTTGTATTTGTGGGTCTTGACTATGCACTGGTAGATATACTTTTAGATATTTGTTGCTTTTATAGTTATTTTGAGTAGGAATACCCTTTCTATTCTTCCCTCCTGGATTTCTATGTAGAAGTGTTTTTGATTGTGGTGGGTTTGTTTTATATTCTGCTACATTCCTGATGCTCCTAATTGCTGCAATTAGTTCTTTTGCTGAGTCCCTGGTTTATTTGAAGCAAGCCATCATGTCATGATTAGAAGTGGTTAGTATTGTCTTCTCCTTGCCTATCTTTATGTGCTTTTTTTCTCTTTTCATATTACTATTGATAGCATTTCTAGAACTTTGTCAAATACCATTTGGGAGAGGTTGCTTTACACATGCCCATAATTCCTTTTGGGGGGTAGATAAGAGAGATAAAGGGGTCTAGAAAAAGTAACTCATCTGCCCTCTTTTAATAACAGGCATTTTAGATTTTTTCTATAAGGTACCTTCTAATTATTGTGAGGACCATCTGCCATTTTCCAGGAAGTTTCCAGTTGAACTTTTCTCTGCCTCCTTTTGAAGAGTATTGATACATAAATAGATAAGAGATTCTGAAAGGATTATTTTTTCAACATGCTGGGCTTATATTTTTTTAAGTTAGTGGAAGTATTTTACTATTTTAACTTGGCAATAGCAGATATTTTTAGGAATCAAAAATATCAGTTTTAGACCGGAAATGTGAATTGTACTTACAGGCTGGATGTATTTAAATTGTATTGATACAATGCAATTGTATTTTCATGAGCAAACTACAAATACCATAAATACTTAAGTGCCTAGTATGTATAGAACACTAGGAACATATAAATGTACATAAGACATAGTAGATAAGAGTCTTCAAAGAGTTTTTAATCTAGCAAGTAAAAGTATGGAATAGAATAAAGATGGGAAGAAAAGGATCAGTGAAAAGCCCCAAACATTCTGATTTTGCAAAGTTGATTCCTAAAACTTTTTGTGTTATCCTAGACTTTCTGAGTAGAAATATTCATTGTATTGATAGGCCTTAAAAAACCACAAACCAGCAACAACCTATATAGTGTGTGAGCTAGGGCTTTAAAACAAAATGTTGTTATCCTAAGGTTTCAAAGAAAAGGCAAGTGAAAATCAATGTGGTATTGTCGAGACTGCGGAATCTCTTACCTTGGAACTGCAGAGAACTAGTTCTGAAAAGAAAGCAAAAACTTCCTCCTCCAGCAATGTTCTTTCATAACACACAGCTAGGGGGAAAAAGATAAAAATGAAACTTCAGCCATGTAATGATTCAAAAATTAATCCATGCCAGAGACCCCTGCACCACTGTATTATTTTAACATAGCCTTCTTCTGTCACTTAGGACAAGCTAGATTTGTGAAGGTCAGAATATATTGTCATGGTAACTTCTGAGCATACTCTGGGTTTTTTTTTTAATTTTTGGAACAGTTATTTAAAAAAAAAAACAGTCTTTTTTGTTTTAGGGTAGGGCAAGGGTTTTGCTTTGGCTTTTATGGGAAGCATGAGGCTTGACTATATGATAATCTAGGAAGAGTCTCCTTATTTTTGGTATTTTTCTAGACAGTGTTGGTCTCAGAGGTCCCCATTAAAAAGAATAAGGATTGCTACTTCTCCGGCCTTGTCAGATATTGGCCATATTACCTGCATGCACAATCAAGACACTGAGGTTACCCATCTACCATTGTGATAACCTTGTTTATACACTTAGAGAACATATCGACTACTGGATGCATTATTTCTACAACATGACCGGAGCTTGCCTTGTAAAGATTTTGCAAGAAATACACAAGAGGAAGGAAGAACACAGGCCTTGGTTTTTGGAATGTCTAATTCAGACACAGCGATACAGCGCTCAGACAAACTACAGCAGCTTTAATGAGCATTCTAGGACAGACACACATGTAGTGGACACATGAGGGAGAGAGATTATGTTGATGGGGACTAATTAGCATGAAATATGAATATATTCGTATAAGTATTCTTGATCTATGGGGCATCTATGTCATAGCGAATGATTTTTGCCTGAATTTAATGAAGAGAAATTCTGAAGTTAACACAGTATAAAGAATTTTAAACTAGTACTTTAAGGTTTGGATTCTGAGAAGTCTCAATTTCTGGAACAAAATAAACTAAGAGTTCTGAAAAGGTAGATCAAATGAAGGCAGACATTTCACTACAAAAACTCAACCAGGCAAGTGTGGAGCTGTCCTTTCATTATAAGCAATTAACTAAACGAAAAAAGATTTTGACTTCAGTCTCTTGAAAGAAAAGGTCCATTAAAGGTGGGATTAGCTTTTACTTAAAATAAAAGCAATATGGCTGATATTGTCCTCGTAGAATAGGACCTGCCTCTTGGGATTTGAAAAGCCTGGTCTCTGTTCTAGGAGGACTCCAAAATGACTTTCCTGAAGAAATCAGGCTTGGGCCAGGATTCAAGAGAAAAAATTGCTTGCACAGTTGTTAAAAGGCTCATGGGAGAAAGGAACAGAAGTAATCATATGGTAAAGAAAAGGTTATTAAACAAATCTACTCCTCATTGATGAGTCTCTGTCATTCGAATTGACTTATGTAAAGTCACCCAATTTTGAATCAACCAATGAATCACTGCACAAATATTTATTAAACATGCACTGTGTGCCAGGCGCTACACTAAGTTTCAGAGATATAAAGAAAGGCAAAAACAATTCCTTTTTTCAAGGAGCTTAATTATTTTGATTCTTAACAATAAATGAGAATATAAATGGCATTTTGGAATCTGGCTCTGCTCCGTATTTACCGTTTCGCCTCTCTGGGCCTCTGTTTCCTTTTATCCTCATGAAGCTCATTTCTCCTGAAGGCCCTTTCCATCCAGAAATTCTATGTTCTTTTACAAATGAAGATTAAGTTCTTTTCTGAATAATTTTTGTGTATTAGACAAACATTTTTCTCACCAATACTGTCTCCCCCCACCCTTATACCCTTAAAAGATGTTGGTGATTAGTTAGATTGATTCGGAATCTTGAAAGAGCATTAAGAGCAGATAGAGTCGTATACTATCTTGCAGAGTAAAAATCTGATTCCTGGCTTTGCCTAACCATAGCCAAGGTACTTCCCCTCTCAGTTCCTCATCTGCAAAATGAGGAGGTTGGAATACATGACCTAGAGTCTTTAATCCTCTGGATGTTGGTCCTTAGTTTTCGGAGTTGGATCAAATGGCCTTCCATGCTTCCTGTTGACTAACACCACTGCCGGTGATACTAATAATGACAACAATAATGATAGCCTTTAGATAGCACTTTACAGTTTGCAAAGCACTTTATGAATATGGGAAGGAGATGCTATTATTAAAGATGAAGAAAAAGACATAGATAGAGATTAAGTGACTTGCCCAGGGTCACCCAGTGTCTCAGAAGCTGCTTCAGTATTGCAGACAGTATTCTTGAAGTTTCATCTGAGGTACAAGACAAATAAACAAAAAAATCTACTAAATAATTCCCTCATTTTACAGAAGTACGTTTTGTAGGAGATTTTGAACTGGGATACACGTTATTTCTGTGTGAGATCATTGTCACATCTGCTGGTTGAACATCCGTCTGAAAATGATGTAAATGTGTGATGTTGGATTGTAATCACAGCAGACAAAAACAGGGCTCCCAAGGCTATGTGCTTTTCTCTGCCCATCCAAACTTTTATTAGTTAAATCTCTAGACACATTCTTTGAGTTACTTACCCATAATCTTGAGTTTGGACACAATGCTTTGTATAAAGCAGGTGCTTAATATATGCTGCTTTACTCCATTTCATTTGACTGCCCTAAATAGAACACACATATTTACATGTGCTCTGCATATGTATACAGGCATGTATATCTGTGCATATATGTGTGTGTGTGTGTGTGTGTGTATGTAGTTGAAAATGACCAGCCTATTTTTTACCCAGAGAAGGGCAAACAGAAAAACCACATCATTTGGTTCATTCAATAACAATTCACCTGTATAAATCGGGGAATTGGCTTTTTCAAAAGTAGGAGGTTGGTGATCATGTGGTAGGTTAATGCTTTATATGAATGTTATTTGGTGGCACGATGACTGAGTGCCTCTGTGATTTTGTGTGTGCATACATGGACATTTCTGAATAGCAGACAAGCCATTTTCTTGTTCTGTGTAATTTGAAATGTGTCTTGATAGTTGTGAAGTTCACAATTTTTTTGAAAAAGACTTTTTTTTTAAATAATGAGTTTACATTTAGTCAGGGATATTTTGAGACACACCTTGGTACCTTACAATCCTGCTTTGAAACTTATTCCAATGAAACTACTTTCTCCAGAGTTACCAGTTATATCTTTGTGGTCAAATCAAATGGCCTTTTCTCAATCATCCTGGACCCCTCTGCAGCCTTTGGCACTGTTGATCACTCTCTCCTCCTTGATACCGTCTTCTCTCTAAGGTTTTTGGGAGCCCCTCCCCCAGTTCTCCTCTTACCTATCTGACCGCTCCTTCTTAGTCTCCTTTGCTGGGTCCTCGACGAGGGCATGGCCTTTAACCATGGATGTTTCTCAGAGTTCTGTTCTGAGCCCTGTTTTTTTCTCTCTCTACCTTACTTCACTTGGTGATTTCATTAGCTCCCCTGGATTTAATGATCACCTCTATGCTGATGATTGTCACACCCCCTGCCTCAACCTCTCTGCTGACCTCCAGTCTCACATTTCCAACTGTCTTTCAGACATTTTGAACCGGATGTCCAGTGGCATCTTAAGCTAAACATGTCCAAAACAGAACTAATTATCTTTCCTCCTAAACCTTCCCTCCCCAACCCTTCTACTTTCCCTCTTACTGTGGAGAGCAACACCATCCTCTCAGTCCCTCAGACTAGCAACCTAGGAGTCATCCTAGATTCTTTACTGTCTCTTACCCTTCATGTCCTATATGTTGCCAAGGAACATCTTGGTTCAAGGTGCCTCTGACATATTCTAGCTAGATGATTATGCACAAGTCATTTAAACTTATAATGACAGACAGCAAAAAACCAAAATCCTGATATGTATAAGTGGAAGGTCCTCATCCCAGTGAAATCACAGCTTCTGGCTTCCTATTTCCATACCACCACCACCACCACCACCACTCTCATCTCTTCCTGGAACTCTCTTCCACTTTGTTTTCTCTTAACTTTTCTTTCTTCAGATCTCACATAGCCTCACCTTCTGCAAGAAGCATTTTCTAGTCCCCTTTATTCTTAGTACCTTCTCTCTGAAATTACCTCCAGTTTACCCCATATGTGTCTTGTCTGTTCATAGTTGTCTCCCTCCTTGAGAGCAGAGCTTCTTCTTCTCTTCTTTTTAAGTCTTTCCTTGGATCTCCAGGATTAATACAGTGCATTGCATGTAGTAGATGTTTGATAAATACTTGGTGACTTGACTTGTCTTCCCTACTTTGACCTTTGGCCTTTATCCACTTCAGCATCATGCCTGTCTTACATTAATATATTGAGTGAATGCACAGTGAAACTACAACTGTTTGAGGAAGAAGAAAACGTCATTTTTATATAGTAGAAAGAGCTTAGTTAACATATTTGAAAGGCTTATTACATTTATATCAGTTAATTAGGACTGAAATGTGAAAGAGAGAATACCTGTTGTGATGTGTAGATCTGTATCTAAGCTGAGACATTGGTCTTGCTAAAGTCTGGTCAGAGAAATCACGTTTTTTACTTTGTTTACGCTGCATCATAACCTAACTAATAGTTAGACTCCAGACAGTCTTCATCTTTTGCACATTTCCTGACACAGTTCACTCCACCTATATTGGATAAAGGCATATCAGAAAATTGCTTTAAAAGAGCAAATTTCAAAAACCCTCAGCTCCTTAGGAAATGAGTATCTGGCAGAGAGAGCATAGCGTTTTGAGACGTAGTTAAAGGAGCCCTGACCTAGGTCAGAAGACCAAGGTTAAGTGTGGAATGACCATGTGACCATGGTCATCAGTACCTTAACTTCTTAAACCTCATTTCACTCCTTTCTAAGGACATAATGAAAAATATAATCAGATTCCTTCTTTTTTATTGCATTTTAAAAATATAAAATTTTTCTTTCTTTTTGTTTTTACATTACCCTTATTTCCAAATATACTACCCCTTTTCTGTTACCCAGTAATCTATACCTTGTAACAAAAAATTTAAAAAAAGAAAGAAGAAAGAAAAATCAGTTAAACAAAACTAACTACTATATCAGGGGCATCTAGGTGGGGCAGTGGATAGAGCTCTGGGCCTAGAGTCAGATTTGGCCTCAGATCCCTCCTGGCTGTGTGACCCTAGGCAAGTCACTTCATTCTGGTTGCCTCCATTTCCTCATCTGTAAAATGAACTGGAGAAGGAAATGGTGAACCACTCCAGTATCTTTGCCAAGAAAGCCCCAGATGGGGTCAGGAAGAATTGGAGACAATTGAAAATGACTAAACCAAAGCAACAACAAAAAACAACATATCAACTGAGACTGACAGCACAGTATATCCTGTGTTGTACACTCATAACCCCTCACATTTCCAGTAAATGGAGGGAGCTAGGGGAAAAGACAAGATTGATCATTCCGTTTTTGAAGAAGAAGAAATTTTTGGTCTCTCAGTTTTACTGTCACCTAATGCCATCTTTTTCTCCTGTACTTTTCTGGCCAGCAGCTGAAATCAGATTTATATGCATATTATGCAAATTATGAGAATTGCCAGAAATGTTATCATATCTAACTTTTCTAAAATTCTATTCATGTTCTTAATTTCCTTCTTCTTTTTCTTTTCTTTTTTTTTTTTGGTCAGATTGGTCTAGGTTTGAGAGCAATACATTGAGATCCCCAACTGTTTTATTGTCTGTTTCTCATTGTAACTCATTTAACATTTAAATATTTAGATACTCTGTCATTTGGTGTATCTATTTTACATATTGATATTAATTTGTTGCTTGTAGTGCCATCAAGCATAATATAGTTTCCTTATATATCTCTTTTAACCAGGTCTATTTTTGGCTTTGCCTTTTTCTGAGATAATGATTGCTACTCCCTACTTTTTTTTAGATCAGCTGACACATATTAGATTTTGTTGCAGCCTCTTCATTCTGTGTGAATCTTTATATTTTAAGTGTGTTTCTTCTAAAAACCAAACCAAACAAAAAACATGTTGTTCGATTCTGCTTTCTAGTTTATTTTGCTATCTTCTTCTATTTTATGGGTGAGTTCTTCTTATTCTCATTTCTAGATTGTTAATTGGATACTTCCCTACATTCTGTTTTATTATACTTTTTCATCTCTATGTACTCTGTCCTCCTCTTTCTGAAGAAGAAAAAGTGGTAAGAGATGGGATACAGAATATGGTGCATGCTTGGTCTATACATAATATAATTTGCTTCCTCACACCTTCCCTCTTTTCTTCCTTTTTCCCAGACCCCAGTCATATATTCTTGTTCTTTCTTTATTTCCTTTTAACTGTCTTCTCACCCTTATGCACCCTTCACACTCCACCTTCTAAGTATGTTTGTAGTTTCTTTTGCTACTGTTGCTGGTTTGGGTCTTTGTGACAGGAGCTTGCTCTGGTTGGAGTTCCAGTAGACTCCTTCTGGCCACAGCCTGCCTTTGTCACATGTAGATTGTAAGCTCTGCTATACAGAACAGAACAGAACAGAACTGTTTGTTCTGAGCTCCCTGCCCTGGTTACTTATCTTTAGGTCTCATCCTGGGTCTGTGTGCTAAATCTCTGTCCCTGTTATGTAGTTAGAAACATATATAGCTGCTGCTACCTTCTATTCGAAGGCAACCAGGTAGGATAGTGGATTGAGCACAGTACTCAGAGTCAGGAAGACTTGAGTTGAAATATTGCCTCAGACATTTATTTACAAACTGTGTGACCTTGGGGAAGTCACTAATCCTGTTTGTCTTAGTTTCCTCTGCAAAATGGGGAAGTAATTGCATCTACCCAAGTTTGAACTATGTAATTTTAGATGATATGATTATCGTTATTATTATTCTGATATTCCGGCTCCTTTCCTAGTCTGTCTCTAGCACAGAAGATCAAACTGCTGCTTCTTCTCTTATACAGTTGTAGGCTTCATCAGCTGACACAACTTTTTTTTCTTTCATTTTATATTGTTGTGTTCATTGTAGATATTGTTTTCTGTGATTCTTCTTAGTTCACTTTTCATCAGTTTATTTAATTCTTCACATACCTTCTTATATTATTCATAGTCATTGTTTTTAATAGCAGCATAATATTCCATTGTCTTTGTGCACCAGGATTTGCTTAAATATTCCCTAGTCAGTAGGTATCTCCCTTTTGATTTTTTCTGAGTTCTATTCTCGTACAAAAATGTACCACTGCAAATACTTTGCTGTATGAGGTGCTTTTCTGATCCTTGACCTCCTTGGGTTTTAGGCATAGTAATAGCATTTCTGTGTAGAAAAAAAATAGCTGTTTAAATACACACACATATGTTAACTAGTTAGTCTTTCCTACAGCTAAATATTAGGACAAAGCCATCTATTTGGAATGTTTTTCTAAGTTTAAAATTGACTTAATTTTTTTTGATATTTTTAGTTGGAAATGTGTATTTTTAAAATCTGTGATTGGTTTTTATGCTTTGGTTTTCTTTTCAAAGAAAAATCTGTGAGATGTGGAGTTTATTAGCTGAGGTGTTTGGGGTTTTTATGTTTTACTTTGTGTTTTGTTTTGTCTTGCTGTTCACCAAAAATGTGTGATATGCTAGTCAAGAGTAGCGTGATCAGAAACGAGGCGAGGTTAGTCATCAGTTGAATGGAGCGATGGACGATTATTGGATAGTCTTTGTGATACACTGGTGATCTCGGTATAGGATGTTACCCAGAGAATGCCCATCAGTCTGCCGGGTATATCCTACATGGAAGATCTCTGAGGGAACCAGGACAAGAGAAAATTTGTATGGGTTGCCATCTTCACTATCAGAGAGAGTTAGCAACATCTATGACATCATGATTTTGTTGTCAGACCTTCCTGATCAGTTCATCCAGTGCTTTCATTCCTCATATTAGGAAAAATTAAGTAACTTCTCCAAGGCTATATAGACAGTCCATTTGAGAACCAGGGTTGGAGTCCACTTACTCAGACTTGAAATCCAGCCTTCTTTCCGCTATGTCATCACAGATCCATTGAACTGCTAGTTTTGTCAATGTTGATGAAAACCTATAGGAATTTCAGTTCCATAATTATGTTCCTCCCCTTAGGATTGCCTCATTTATTCATGATTCAAAATTCTTTCCCTATATGTGGTTTATCTGTTCATTGATGCATTTTTCTGCCAGTGTAGATGCTCATATAAAATCTACAGACACACCTATTGACTCCCTGCGTTCTTCCACCTGTAGGCGCAAAGTTGCCTGTCTTCTACCCTTTTATCTTCTCTGCTACTATCCTTTTTTCCATTCAGATCATCTGCCTGGTCTCCTGCAGAAGGGGAAAGGTGAGCTCCCAACTGCTTCTCTATCCCTGCTACATTTGAAGTATGCACATAGCCTTTCTGCAGGTTTTCCAAGGGTTTTAGTGGGTTATGCTGTACTAAGCACTTTACAGTTGTCATCTCAACAATCCTGGGAGGTAGGTATCATTATTTTATCCATTGTATGATTGTGGAAACTGAGGCAAATGGGTTAAGTGACTTGCCAAGGTTGCATAGTTAGTATCTGAGGCCATATCTGAACTCAGGTCTTCTTGATTCCAGGCCCTTCTCTTTACCTACTTGGCCACCTAGCTGCCTATTTCTAGGGACCAGGGCCTCTCATGGGTTTTCCCATGTTTTTTGAGAAGAAAGCAGAATTGAGCGATTCCTTTTTGCCCTTCCTTGCACCTACACCTGTTTCCCTGGCACCCTCAACATTTCTCCAAGGCACACAAACCTCAGTCCTGAGGGTAGTTAGAGCCAAGGTGGGACCACAGGTACTAAATGGTCCTTAAATTTGATGGAGGACCAGGTGGGCTATATTCACTTTTTGAGGAGGCACCAGATTGTCTCCTTCCCATCTCCTCTTTCTGCTGAGTTCATTTCCACACAAAACCATTTAGAACTGTTGAGATCATTTGGGAACACAGAGACTTCTGATGTATTTCCTTAGCACAATGAGAGTGGGGTTTGGGTTGGCTTATATTAAAAAAAAGAAGTAGAAAATGGCAGGGTGTGGCTTGGGAAAGGTAAGATGTGGCACATTTCTGTTACAAAAAAGAAATAATGACTAACATTTATGTAGCAGTTTAAAGACTGCAAAGTGATTTATGTTGTCAGTTAACATTTGTTGAGTGTCAGGAGCTGTGCAGCGTGCAGCTGTTATTATACTTGATTCTCTCCACCCTGTGGTGAGCTAGGTGCTATTTTTGTCTCCAGTTTTACAAAGGGGGCAACCAAGGCTTTGAGAGGTTAAACGACTGACTCGGAGGCCCACAGCCAGTATCTGAGAATCTGAACTCAAGTCCTCTTTCTTCCAAGTCCCGGATTCTCTCAGCTGCATTATCTCCCCAGCTTGACACATGATTTGGAACCTGAAGCTCGCATTGGTCATTTGGGGAAGTTAGCTTACCATTTTCAGTATCTGGAATGTCATTGCTAACATTTGGTCTTTTTATAGGGGGTAATTGCAATTTAGTTTTATCAGAATCAAGCCGAGGACATTTATTGACAGCATTTGTTATTTGTAAAGTATTTGGAGGGTCATGCATGTAGCCCCTGTGTAAATGTGCTATTAATGCAGTAATGCTATTAATATACTACAAGTATGAAAAAGACAGAATTCTAGTGACTGTCTCCTGTTCTGCATCCTTTTTTCCTCCTTACATTTGCATTTAGAAAGCTCTAAATTACAATGCTAAGAGGAAAGCAAACAATCTCAGCCAGTGCTGTGGGTACAACATACTTAATCAACATAATTTAGAAGAAATATTCCAGCCATGCAGGCACCAAGCTTTCTTCTCATTAATGGTGACGCAGGAAACAGCAGGCAAGTTGAAGCCAGGCATGATGTCCACCACAATCTAATCATAATTGTGTGTTTCTGCATCCCCAAATTAAATTTGCCCAGTTTATACGAAAGCACCAGAAGAAAAGAGTGACTTGTTTATCTGCTTGATTATCTGTGAGATGCTTGTTTCATTTCTGACTCATTAGAGTTCTCCATTTGGAGAGATAACAAAGGGAACTTGTTATTTGGCCATGGTAGATAATGTTTCTCAACATCATTGAGAAATGGTCACGTTTTCAGTTTTCAGAAATCTACTCCCAAATCAGTATCATTTCATGTTAAGTTGTTTTCATTATTTTTTGCAATTATCCAGCAGATAATTGTATTTTCTTCTGCATGCTATGCACCACTTACTAATGTATAGATACTTCTGAAAGAAAGCATACTAAGATGAGGAATAAATGGTGGCGCTTCTTGAATTGTGTGTGCTCAAGTCTCCCACTTTGATGATTGGAAACTCAAAGGTGTGCACTGCAGTGTTTTGGAAAAGAACAGTGGCTGGAGACCTAGGAAACCTAGCTGCTTCTTGTAATTCAGTTCCAAAAGAGCTGAGTCATCTGAAAGGAGTCTCTTAGGTCCTTCTGGTTTTCACTTTCCTTATCTGAAAATGAGCATGTTTGATTAAATCTAACCTTCCTTCTGGCTCTATCTATCTGTAGTCTTAACATTCTCATTCATTAAGAGAAACAGAAAAGTATTGTTTTACTGATGTAATCCTAAACTGAATTTGGGATGTAATGAATAGAAATTTCTGGCAGGCCATTTAAACAGAGGTAAAGAATTGTCAAAGATGAAAGGAGTAGGCTGGGGCAGTCATGACTCCCAAAGAATGAAGGGCGAAAGCATCTTTTTGAGAAGATGCAGCTAATGTGGGGCTTGGTTCTGATTGGCCATGCTGATTAATTACAAGAGAGGGCTTTCATTTGAGGGAGGGAGGAGACTAGTTAGAGGCCAGACTAGAAGGAAAGGACCAATAGTGTTAACTAAAAAGAAAAAAATAACTATGTCGATGAATATTTTTTTTTAAAATCCAAGGAGGAGAGTCAAAGCAAGTTCGAATGTATGTCGTCATTGAGGGCAGTATTTAAAATGATGTATTAAATTTGATATATATATATATTTGTTTAAAAATAAGTCATAGGTAGCAGAGATTCAGTTTCACATGTAGTCCTTTTTCTGTTCTTTGTGTTGGAAAATATTCAAGTTTGATAATGTTCATACTAATAAAAACGAAAAAAAAAGCAGAATTGTAGTAGACTCTTAAAATCTGGGTCTGAGGGTTCCATAGGATCATAGTTTTAAAGGCATCACAGGCCTTCAAAGTCATTTACTCCAGCCTCTCCACCGACCTTTTTTACGGAGAAGGAAACAGGCCCAGAGAGGTGAAATAAGTCACCTATAAAGAGGAGAGCCACGATTCGATCTCATGTTCTTGGATTCTGCCTCCATTGTTTTTTCCACTGAAGCATGCTGGGCATTAGACATAGTTATATAGTATAATTGGGAATGCTGCCTAAGAGATGATTGTTGAAGGCATGGAAACGGCTGTGCCTGCCACAAAAGCAGGCTGAAGATAAATACTTGGGCAGTGCCACCATTTATCCCACATGTTAGGATATTCTCCTTTAGAGATATCTATACTTTTTGTAAGTAGGGCGTAATATGAGGAAGAAAAGACAACATTTTAGATTATGTTGCCTGAACATGTATTTCGTTTTAGGCAGTAATAACATTTGGAATAGCACCAGGGTTTTTTCCCCTTTTTAAAGAAAAGCCAGTGTGAGAATACTAAGTAGTATATTAGGAAACACTAAAAAAGGATAGATGCCGTTAGCTTAATTTGCAATAATATATTTTTAAAATGTTAAAATACAAAGTGTGAAAAATATAATTAGGGTATAACCTTTTTAGTCAAAACATAGGTTTTCACTTTTCTTTTCAACACATGGCTCATTGGAAGTAGTCCAATTGAAAGGTTATTGCAAGTACGTATATAGCGTCTTAATTATAATTATAGTTTTAGAGGTGAGGAGTTTTTGTTTAATAGCAATTATTGTGTATGCAGAGAAAGAATAGAAAATACTTGGCTGTCCTTGGATAAAGAAAAGACTCGTACACTGTCTAATGGCCATGTATTAACCCTCTGGCTGAGTTACTTCTGTAAGTCAATTAAGAACATAAGAACTTGCAAATGCTACCCATGGTCAGACCAGTAAATCATCCAGCCCAAGAAGGTTTGGTGACAGTGCCCTGTAGGTCACCTCTATGACATCAGCCTCACAGAGTTGGGGACAGAACTCATGCATGGCCCTCACTCACTTTTCCAAACCGAGCCTGGCTCTAGAAGGGTTATCTCAACTTTTCTTGAACCTACTTAGATGCTCATCTTGTGAAAGCTCTAGGGATTGGATTCCAGATGGCTACTCCCCTCTGTTTAAAGTAGAACTTTCTTGTGCAGTACTTATTTTCATTTTCATTTTCAGCGGTAAAGTAGTTTTTGATGAAACACACTCTGACAAATTTCCTTTGGGAAAGATGGTGGTATTCTTCTTTAATCTTGTTTATTTGCAACCCTAATTCCTTTCTGAAATATCTGCTCCTTCTGGACCATCCACATTCCTTTCCTTATTCTAAATTTGCCTTTCTGCTAAATGCTTTTCCTAGCCAGAAACCAGCTTAGTAAGTTGTTGCAGTGAACGCCTAGCTTCCATTGTCTTGTCACTTAGCTGGAGGCCAAAGACCTCATTCCAGCTCTAAAGGCAGTACAGAGCCTTGTGCATAGTAGGTATGTAATAAACATTTGTCAAACTGAATCTGTGAACCAGTGGTAGTAATTGGAGCTTTCTCTGGCGTTGCTTCTTTACCAGCACAATTAGATGTTTTGGTCAAATAACTAAGACATTATACGAAAGCAGACAATATATGTGCTTTGTACTCTTTAACTTCATTGATTTTTTTTTTCATTTACAGGGTATCTGGTGTAGGAGCTAGTTGTACTTTTCAATTTTTTTTCTCTTTCTGATCACCATGCTCTCTTTCAAAATCTGTCTTCCCGCTCTTGTCAAATATTTCCCGAATATCTCTTGAACAGATGCTGTGGCTTTCTATCCTTTGTTGTGGCACGGGTTAATCATTTAATGATGGCTTTGTGGAACATTTTTATATGCCCCAAATCTTAGAGTACTATGTATCCAAGTTTCTTTGGGACACATTTTTGCTTTGTTATGAAATCTCTTGTTTACTGTGAATGACCAAGTATTTTTGTAAATTGGCATATTAATTAGTGCTGATAATCATGGCGTAATGTTAAAACACTCTCTGTGCCATCATATTGACCAAATCTGTAAGAGACTTTGACAAACAACAGACATATGCTTGAATCCTAGTTTTCGAGTGAGTGTATTTACCTATTACTAACATTAAATCTGGAGTCATCTTGGACTTTATTTAGCTGTGTTACATTTGTGAAGCCATGTAAAAAAACTGGGGATGGGTGAGGAGGCTTGGCTCGGATGGCCCGAGAATCTTGGGGTATTTGAATAACCCTTTCTTTTGGTTAGTCGTTGTTCTTTCTTCAGGTTCCTTTGATTATGTTCATCTTTTAAAAAACTTAGCTTTGAAATTTTAATGTCCACATTGCAGACAGTTTGCAGATTACTTAGATTTAATGGAATTCTGTAGAATTTTTTTAGCATTTACATATATATGGTACAAGGATGAGGAACATGGTTTGTTTTGTCAGTTTATTATATCTCTTTCTCCTTTAGAAAAAAAAATAAGATGTTGTCCCTGAATTTTTGAGAGGTTTTTTTGTCATTGACTTTTAAATGGTTTTGTTTTAGTATGTATTTTGGACTGGACTTTTGATTTTACTGGTATTAGGGACTCCCAGTGTGGGAACTCCCTTTACAAATGCTTAAAGACACCTGTTCTCTTGCTTTAGTCTTGAAAGCTGCCTGAAGTATTGAGGGCTTAAGTGACTTGTCTAGGGTTTCACAGCCCATCTATGTCAGAGTCAAGACTTGAGCCCAGGTCTCACTAATTCTAAAGCTAGCTGTTTATATGCAGTGTCATGTTGCCTTTCAGGGAGCAGTGTGTGGCCATTTAAATGTTTGTGGTGGTGGTGGTGGTGGTGGTGGTGATGATGCTGCAAATTTCCACAGGAAATCATGTGTCCTCCTTCCCCACTTTCTCAATCTTACAAAATACTTAAAGTGATAGTTGACTGATTATAATTTTTAAAAGTATTACAAATATAATTCCTTATCTTTATCTCCCTTGACAGAGTTGTTAACTTTTATGATTAGGGAGAGGGTAGAAATGCAGTGGAGACACTTTATTTATTTTCTCTTCAGAAGAAGGTTGTACAATTTGCATTCTTTCCAGGTGGCTCTGGGAATATGTGGATTGATCACACAGCTGCTGACTTAATGGACGTGTTTGTGTTGAGGGGGCTTGACAAACCTGAATTTTTAAATATTTTCAAATTTATTTCTAGGTATCTAGAGAAATAGTTGCCTGCTCTAAGGCTTCACATTTCAAGCAATATCTCTATTTGACATCTTAAGGTTTCTATAATATTTTTGCTTTGTTTTACCTTTCCAAAAATAATGTCTTTATTTATTGTTCACTTGATAAATATAAGCAAATATTTAGGAACATTTCCAAATAAAAAGGACAGAAAAGAGGAGTTGTATATGACGACGTGAATTTATCATGTGTAGCTTATTTTTAAAGTATATATTACATTTAACGTGGTAATACTAACACCACCTTGCTTGTCTGTGGCTCCCTCTGAATGTTCCGCTTTCCTCTTCTATGTATTTTAAAAATCTTTTATTGATGCTCTTTGTAGTCTTTTTTTCTGTCTTTAATCCTACAAAAATATAAGCCCTCCTTTATAACAAATAAACATAGCCAAGCAAAACAAATTCCCCCTTTGGCTTTGTCTGCAAATGCATATCTCATTCTGCCCCAGCAGTTCATCACTTCTCCAGTGTGAAGTGTGATTCGTCATCAGTCTTCTCAAACCGTGATTGGTGATTGTGCTGATCAGAGTTTTTAAGATTTTCCAAGTCGCCCTTTACATTATTATAATTATTGTACAGATTACTTTCCTTCTTCTGTTCTCTTCATTCTGTATCAGCTCATAAAACCTTTCCAGATTTATCTGTCCCTTTCATCATTTCTTACACTGCTATAATATTCTATTACATTCACATATCATAATTTATCCAGCTATTTCCCACCTATTTTCCAGTTCTTTGCTCCAGCAAAAAGTGTTGCTATAAACAATTCTATGTAGATGGGTCCCTTCCTCTTTTTGTGACCTCTTTGGGGGCATATGCCTAGTAGTGATACCACTGGATCAAAGCCCCTCCAACAATTGCCATTTTACTTTTTTTTAAGACCTGGGAGGGACCTTGGTGGCCCTCCAGAGCAAATTATATTTGACTAGAATTCGCTTCTCCAATATCCTCAGCAAGTGGTCATCTTGCCTCAGCTTTAAGACCTCCAATAAGATCAGGCTTAGTACCTCCAAAGCTCCTCATTCTTCTTTTTCTGTTGATCTAATTATTAAGAAGTGCTTCCTGACATGAAGCCTGGATGTGCTGCTTCTGGTTTTCCTCCAGTGAAGTGCCCAGGACTGAGCAGAATCCTCCAGATATGGTGGCTGACCAAGCAGGGGCAGGGTGGAGCTCTTATTGCCCTCAGGCAAGGTGATAGGCCTCTCTGAAAAACATTTTGTTGAGATCTCATTGTCTGCTTCCACTGCCTTGTTATGCTTTTGACTCCTATTGATCCTACATTCCACTAAAGTCCCATCTCCTTAGCCTGTATTTGGCAAGTTGGGTTTTATCCCAATGGTCAACCCTCTTGGGTATCGCATCAGCTGTTTCTGTTGCTTGTGTCTTCTAGAGGCACTTAATTTACTTATTCTAATTTGCTAGAGCTCTTCAGCCTAGTGGAACCACAAGTCTGGGACTTAGAGGCAAGTTTGTTCGTTTGTTTTTTTTAAACCAGGAAAGTCTATAGCAGTTTAATGTAACTGGTTTAATGTGACTGCATAGCCCATATGTCTGGTTTGCTATTCTTTGCCAGGTGTATACATATGTGCATATGTATATGTACATGTGGGCAGCTAGGTGGTACAGTGGGTAAAGCTCTGGGCCTAGCGTCAGGAAGACCTGAGTTCAAATGCAGCCTCAGACATGTCTTAGTTGTATGACCTTGGGAAAGTCACTTAATCCTGTTTGCCTCATTTTCCTCATCTGTAAAATGATCTGGAGAAGGAAGTGGCAAACTACTCCAGTATCTTTGACAAGAAAACCTCAAATGGGGTCACGAAGAGTCAGACAGGACTGAAATGAAACAATAACATCTGCACACGTGTTTGCATGTACATATGCATATACATGTTGGCAAACTACTTTTACTTCAGCCAGTGATGGCAGTGCCCCAAGTAGTATCATGCATTATTTGTCCCTATTAGAGAGTTAATAAATGCCTGCTGATACTATGGTTCTTGTTCATCTTGTTTTTAACACCTAGCCTCTGGAACTGAAGATCCTAAACCCTCCTAGTAACTTAGTGCTTGTAGGTCTAGAAAATATGTAAGATATTTGCTAACACTAAAAACCACGATTATCAAAAATCCTAAGGCCACTGTTTGTTATACCCCAGTGCCAAATGACAAGAATTAGAGTTGGAAAGAAATTTAGAAATCATCTAGTCCAACCAATCTTATTTTATTGATTGGTCTTTGGGCAATAAAAAAAATCTTTCTAAATCCTGATAGGATATATTTTTTAAAGATAGTCAATTTTTTAAGAAAACATGAAAGTTACTGAGTTTTATCTTGTTTTAATACTCCCACCACCCCTCCTGGGATTATTTGTTGCCAATCTAGTAATTCTTCCCCCTACTCAATGTGTTGTAAATACTTTATCTTTAGCTATTCCCTCCTTATCTCCTTGTAAAAAATAATTGGTGATCTTTTTGGAGGTTTCCAAGAGTCCATTTCCACCAGTATTACTCAAATCGGTGAGCCAAACATGACAAAATACTCTCTGTAATCAAAGACCTACTGTAGCTGTAAAAAGTTGGGTCGTTTGGTAGAAAAACGAGAGGGTGAAGAGGCCAGCATTCTGAATTCTTGTGCCAGCTCTCCTGCTAACATGAACTTGGATGACCACTTCTCCTCCTTGAGCCTCCTTCATCTTTTCTGTTAAAATGACTGGGCTGGAAATGATCAGAGAATTTTCAGGTAGTGAATTCTGGAAAGTGTAAAGCTCAAATTCTGCTTTAAAAATGGTTTTACACAGTGTTTTACCTCATCAGGCATTGTTACCTGATCATTTTACCTCTTCCATTTCTCTTTGCTTCTCTACCTTCAACTGTTATGATCATGTGCTTTTCCCTCCTTTCAGGATTTTAGCTTCAGTAAGATTAGGATTGTTGATGTATTGCTTTTCAAGTAGTAACACTTAAAGCTTTTACAAGCTATATTAATCCCGAGTATTCAGACATAGTTTGAGAATTCTAAAAACAACCTAGATTTTCCCTGGCCCACCACCCCCTCAGAACACATTTGCATAAATATACACATACACACTTTGTGAATGGAGCAGGTCCTTGCAAAAAGGGAAGTAAATGAGAATTAAAAAAAGTGACCAAATTGAAAATGATTTTGTCATTGATAAGTACAGAAATGAGGGAAGGCATGTTTCTGATTTTGTCCATTAGCGAAAGAATCACAGCAACACATCAACTCATGGAACTTGGAACAACTGTTTAAATAACATCAAGGAATTAGTGAAGCATGTATTAAGCATTATTGTGTGTCAGGGAGTGTTCTAGGTGCTAGGACAACAGTCTCTGCTCTCA
This sequence comes from Trichosurus vulpecula, assembly GCF_011100635.1. Taxonomy (NCBI): domain Eukaryota; kingdom Metazoa; phylum Chordata; class Mammalia; order Diprotodontia; family Phalangeridae; genus Trichosurus; species Trichosurus vulpecula. The sequence continues at coordinate 11,128,522 of NC_050582.1, read as the reverse complement.
AAAGAGCTTTCATTCAGTTGGGGAGAAAGATGATATGCATGTAAAAAGGTATATACAGAAAACAAAACAAGGTAAATTTGGGACTGGCAAAAGACACATTCCCAGCAGGAGAGAGGGAATTTTGTTTGATGAGTCTTTGATGATTAATAGTAAGGCATAAAAGGAGAGGTATGCCCAACCAAAGTACTTGCCATCGTCTCAGAGACTAGAAGAAAGTTACAAAGATCTAGTTAACAAAGGTGTTCCAGCTACCCCTTTTGGGAGATGATACTGTATTGATTCGTCCAAGCTCTATAACACTGCGGACTTTCCTAGGCAAGATCCATGATCACTTCAGTGTTTAGTCTCACCATCTAAAAAAGAAAAAAAGTGGATGAAGAATGCTTACTTTCTAGACAATTGGCCTCTTGGACAAATAGCACTGATACCTCTGTGTGTACCTTAGACATACGGTGCTGAATTGGACCTAGTTTTGAATAGCAGGAATAGAGTGGGCTAGATGGTGTTTTGGCATAGTAAATAGGGTGCTTGGCTTGGAGTCTGGAACATGTGGTTTTCAGTCTGGCTTCTGACACTTAATAGCTATGTGACTCTTGGTAAATCCATCAGATAACTCTGTCACACACATTCATATCTACTGCTTGCCTTTTTTCTGCCTTTAAGCATACCTGAGTTTTCTCTATCCTAAAAACAAAACAAAACAAAAACTTCACTAGATCCTAGAATCCCCTCAAACTATAATCCTATGTCTCTCTCCCTCCTTTTTCTGCCAGACTCCTAGAAAAAAGGCATCTGTATTCATTACTTCTACTTTCTTCGCATTCATTCTTTGAACCTTTGCATTCTCTCTTCTGACCTCACCCAAGGTTACCAACAATCTCTATCTCTCTTAAAAAAATGAAGTTTAACTTAATAGTACCAACATCACGATATTTGGTAGTCTTTTCTCATTCCTTCTTCTTCACCACTATCTTCTGCTCCTATCTTCATTTTCATGTCACTCTTCTCCTGGGTCTCGTCCTGTCTATCTGCTCTTTGTTAGAATCTATCCTTGGTCCACTTCTGTGTTCTCCCTATACTCTCTCTCTCGTATCTAGAGTAAGGAAGAACTGAATTCAGATCCCACCTCTTATTCTTGCTGTGTGATCATGGGCAAGTTACTTAACCTCTCTAAGACTTAATCGCTTCATTTGTGAAGTGAGGGGGTTGAACTTAATGACTTCTGTTTTTAGGTCCTTTCCAGGTGTAAATCTTTAATCGGCAATCCTATGCAGAGCTTCAGTCCTACATCATCATCATCTATTGAGTATTTCAAACTGGATGTCCTGGAGACATCTCAAATTGAGCATTGTCCAAAAATTGAACTTATCATCTTTAGCCCCAAACCCACCCCCTTCTAAATGTTCCCATTTTCCAAGTCTCCCAGGTTCATAAATTTAATGTTATCCTCAACTCATTGTTCTCCCTCATGACACAAATACAATAAGTTGTGCAGTCTTAGAGCCTGTTATTTTTTAAAAAATTTAAACTTTGTGAGCCTTCATTTCTTCAAGGTGAAAATGGAGATGATAATTTTTAAAAAGTGAAACAAATCCTACCCTCAGGTAGCTTCTCTTCTATCAGGGAAGACAACATTAACATTTACAAATTTATACTGAAGAAATATATGATATAAATCAAAGTAGTGTGAGAAGGCAGAAGCCATTGAAAAAGGTAGACATCAGGAAAAGATTTCCATTGAATTAGCTTTAAATGAGATAATGTGTTTAAAATATTTTTGCTAACATAGTATATAATAAATGTCAATATTCGGAAGAACTTCTGTCTAGCTCTGCTTATCCAGTAGAATAACTTGATGGTGCAGGATCTTGCTATAGGGGAATGGGGTAGAGCTGCTGTCTGCCACTATTAACGGATTGAAAAACAGACATCAGTGGTCACTGTTTGTTAAGTGGTCTGCCGGGGAAGGAAACATAAGACTATGAAGTCTCCTTTCCATCCTTAGATCGGAATCTATTTTGATGAATTGTTATGGAAGGTTAAAAGCAATTTTGTGATATTTAATAGAAACAACATATAATTCCAAAAGATGTATTTAAAATATATTTCACTAGAAGAAATTCTACTTTGTAACATAGTCTGATTCTATCAGTTGATGAATTTTAAAAGTCACTAAAGTTTGAGCACTTGCTGTTTAGTTTCCTAGCATCTTATTACATCTATTGTGACTTGTTTTTAAAAGCTCCCAGAGACACCCACCTTGACAGCAAGTTGTGGAGTTTCAGATCATTCCTAATAAGAGAAAGTTTTTGATAAGAGGTAAAGAGGGACACAGTGAAATCTACTCTTGATACCTTTTTCACATTATATTTTAAATGATCAACTTTAAGTTGTTTTCCCATTTTATGTTGATGCATATTTCACTTTCATTGATTTCCAGCATTAAATGGTTCTAATGTGACTCATGAAAATGCAGCTAAGGTAGAAAGTCTCTGAGGGTTTAGAAGTGCTAAAAACAAAGTCAGCACCTTGGCTTTTTTGGTATTTGACAGAGAGTTTTGTTCTTACTTTGATTCTCCTTCTTCAGCCAAGAGCTAACTCATTCCATAATGTTTGTTTTGTTTTTTCTAGGAAAGTTTCATTTTACTTTGCACAATGAATGAATGAATAAAAATAATTGGGCGGGTGACATAGTCAGACCTGTGCTTTAGGAATGTCAGTTTGACAGATGAGTAGAAGATGGATTGGAGAGAGGAGAGACTTGTGGCAGAGAGACCAAATAGGCTATTGAAGGGTGTGTGGAGGGGAAGATAATAAGTATGTTTAGAGAGCCTCACAACAACCTTGAAAGATCAGTGTTGTTATTATCCCCATTTTAGAGTTGAGGAAACTGAAGCATACAGAAGTTAAGTGACTTGTCTAGGGTCACACAGCTAATCTTTATCACTAACTCTTTTTCTTCTTCGTGTTCTCATATGTGCAGATCTGCTGGAATGTTTCCTGGTACCTCAAGTTCTAATTGCTAAAACGAAATTCTGATCTTTTCCTCTAATCCTGCTTTCTCTTGCCTTCACTATTTCTTGGCTCTGGGGCTACCACTTTACCCAGTCTCTCATATTCATAATCTTGGTGTTATCCCTGAGCTTCTCCTCACCTTTCACATCCGGTCAGTTACCACGTCCTGTCTATTACATCTTCATAACTTGTCTTCTCTTCATCTCATTTCTTGTCTTACCTCTGCCATTCAAACCCTTGACCTATTGATATATTAATGACAACCAATAAGGGCCTCATTATTACTTGAGCACCTGAAGGTCTTCCAGCCTACACCTTTATACAGCCTTTCATTCCCCACTTCAGAACATTGTTAGAAAAAGCTTTGCTGTACATCTGGTCATGTTGCTCCTCTTCTCAAAAAAAAAAATTCAGTGACTTCCTATCGTCTATCGGTTGAAATTCAGAATCCTTTCCTGAACACTCAAGGCCCTCCAAAATAAGCACCCTTCCTACCTAGCCTTATCTCTTCCTTCTCTCATGATCTTCATACTTCAATCAAATTGGTTTGGTTTTTTACCTATATACCACCCCTTATCCTCAAACAGGCCAGTGTTAATATAATCTCCTCTCTCTGTGCTTTTGCTCATGCCATTTGATCTGACAGGAATAGTTTCCCTCCCTTTTGTCTGTTAAAATCCGTATCTGCTCTCAAAGACCAACTCAGATGCCACTTCTAAATAAAAGCTTTCCCAGATCCCCTGACTGGTAATGACACTCTCTCAGACCACAAGTAGTACTTTCTTCTGTACCTTTCCAGTACATTTATGGGGTAATGCCATGAATGATAGTTGTTCACGTTGGTATCTTATGTCTCATTTATACTGGAAACTTCATGAAGGCAGGTACTGTGTCTTACCTGTTCCTTGTAACTCCCCCACTGTTTAACATTCTCCTTTATCCACAGTAGGCATTTAGGACATGGTGATTGCATTGACTTTATTGAATACTTCTTGTCTCTTATATCTCTTTTCTGTCTGATCTGCAGGCTTCGCTGCGCATCCTGTTCCATTTCCTACCTACTCCTTCATTGATCAGCAAGTTTTTGTCAATTCAGCGACTTCCTGATCACTGAAGGAGTATGTCATCCAGTTGGCCTGTAGGTTTTCATTCTGCAAATAGCTTGGTTTCTGTCAAGGAGAATGCAACTGCACTCAGTGAGATGAGAGGTCAAAGTGCTGTCTGATTGGTGCCCCTCATGCCTGTCTGGTCATCTTCTACTTGGTGTGGTCCTTTTCTGCTTGGAGGCTTGTACAGCCCCAGTAAACTCCACAGGTTTTTGGGTTGCAGCCAGTTTATCTTCCGTAGATAATGGTGTTGACAAGCCCTCGATATTGCAGAACACTTAACACTGAACATTAGGAAACCTTTTAACTTTGTCAAATTGCTCATTGCTCTCTTACCCATTAAATTGTTTTTGTTTTTGTAATCACAAAATATGTCTTCGTCATTTACTATTTAAATCGTACTTGTAGTCATGGATTGCTTCAGATAAATGGAACTGCCTGTTGGTCAGTTCCCTCAAGGATGTTTGTAGACAATCTTGTGTGCAGTGGAGTCTGTATATACATTTGCTTCGTAAAGGACTTCCAGTCTGGTATGGACAATTCTTATTGTGATGCCTTCAGTTTTCATTTCTACTTCTTTCTTGTTATCAGAAAATAAAGGGAAAATAGGCCGGTCTCTACTGACCATCAGTTGAGCGATTTTATTAAAGATTAAGAAGCTTTGTAAATGCTGTATCATCTTTCTCACTTCCTTTTCAACATTGATGCAATGAAGCCTGCTGAACATTACAATCTTTTTAAAAAAGAATTTTATTGATCCTTTCCAGTAAATCATCATGCAGAAGGGAATAAGCATCTATATAGGGCCTACTATGTGCCAGGCACTGTGCTAAGCACTTTTTACAAACACCATTTCATTTGATCCTCACAGCAACCTTGTGAGGTAGATGCTATGGTTATCCCCATTTTACATTTAGAAGTTAAATGATTTTCTCAGTCTCACAGCTAGGCCCTATCTGAGGTCAGATCTGAACTCAGGTCTTCCAACTTCCAGGTCTAGCACTCTATAGCCTCCGATACAGACCAGTTTTATTCGGAAATTATTTGTGTTATTGAAGTTGCTCTGGAATTCAGTAGTTCAGTGCTTTCTTGTGACAGAGAAACATATAACTAGACTGTATCCTGTTCACTCCTTTGCTCTAGTCCCCATATCATTTATGTAGCAGGATGTAGTGTTAGAATGGAAGAAGCCTGGGTGTGAGGCTTAGCTCTGCTATTTACTACGTCTGTGACCTTGGCTAAATCCTTTCCCTTTGTTGAGCCACAGGTTTCTCTTCCGGCCCTACCTATCTCAAAGTGTCATTGTGATTTTCAGATGAGCTATTATGGGGAAGATGTTTCACCATCCCTAAAACACTCACTAGCTGTGTAAAGCTGGCCAACCATTGAACCTCTCTGCCTCAGTTTCCTCCTCTGTAAAAATGGGGATAATAGTAGTACCTCTTTCTGAAGGTTATTGTGAGGATCAAATGAGGTACTATGTAGATATCCTTTTGCAAACCTTAAGGTGCTCTCCAAATGTTGGCTATGGAACCTCCATTTTGTGAAATGTCTCACAGCAGCCATCTCTCATTCTCCAGACTATACTACCATATCCCTTCCTGACTTTTAAGCTCTTTGAAGATGGGGACTGTTTTTCTTTTTTGCTTGTATTTGTATTTCTAGCCCTTAACAGAGTGCCTAGCACATAGTAAGCCCATAGTAAATACCAATTGTCTAATTTTGCCCTTTTATAGCAAATGCACAATTAAACATTGTCACTGGGGCTGCATAACCTAGCATTTTCTCTTCAAGCTTCGATACACTGATATATTCAGTTTACTATGCTTTCTGGATAGTGCCTACGGTCACACCCACAGTTCTTTATATTTTTTTTCTTATGAGGGTGATAGAATTGTCAAGAGAGATTGTAGTTCTATAAATGGAAAAAGAGTTACTGAATTCTTTATTTCCTCAGTTAGTAGGTCTCTCTTTCTCTCTCTCTCTCTGTCTCTCTCTTGCTCACTCACTCTCAGTAGAGGCCACAGAAATGTGTTGGTGGACATAATATAGCACACACACAAAATAGCCCTTGATCTCTTAAATATCTTTATTTCAATCATATTTACCTTCCTGTACATATACAGATAAATACTTCTTTAGCGCTACATCATGAATTATGGAGACTAGTGTCTTCTTGTTGCCTAGTTCTTCCTGTGCTGGATACAAAAATGTCACTATTCCCTGGTAGCTTCTCTGATACGTCATTTGCATTTCACAGATTACAGCATCATCAAATTTAGATCTTGAAGGGAGCTTAGCATCACCTAGTTTATCCATAGCACAGAGAGGTTAAAAGCATTTCTGATTTCGATGATTTGCTAGGATTTGTACTTGGGATTTTTGTCTTCATCCTCGCACAGATATTCATTCCATGGAGGACCTGCCCAACATACTAGAGGCCTGCCTATATAATTGCCGGCTAAACCTGTAGCACTGCTTCCCACTTTTGATGTCACTATTTGACAGTCCAGTCCTCTTTTTCTGTCCATTCATTTCCAAAGTTTTGAGTGACATCAGAAGCCAAGTTTGCCCTTGTTTCTTTTATTTGTTTATTTAATATTTTAGTTTTCAACATTGATTTCCACAGGATTTTGAGTTACAAATTTTCTCCCTATTTCTACCCTCCCCCCCCCATTCCAAGATGGCATATATTGTGATTGCCTCATTCCCCAGTAAGCCCCTCTTTCACCCCACTCCCCGCATCCCCTTTCCCCTTACTTTCTTGTAGGGCAGGATAGATTTCTATGCTCCATTCCCTATATATCGTTTCCCAGCTGCATGCAAAAAACAACATTTTTTATTTTTTTAAGCATCTCCTTTTAAAACTTTGAGTTCCAAATTCTCTCCCCTCTTCCCTTCCCACCCACCCTCCCTAGGAAGGCAAGCAATTCAACACATATCACACGTGTATCATTATGTAAAACACTTCCATGCTCATGTTGTGAAAGACTGACTATATTTTCTTACATCCTATCCTGTCCCCTTTTATTCAATTTTCTCCCTTGATCCTGTCCCTTTTCAAAGGTGTTTGCTTTGGATTACCTCCTTCCCCTATCTGCCCTCCCTTCTATCATTACCCCCTTTTTATCCCCTTCCCCTTAATTTCCTGTGGAGTAAGATACCCAATTGAGTGTGTAAGTTATTCCCTCCTCCAGTTGGATTCGATGAGAGTATGATTCACTCATTCCCACTCACCTGCCCCCTCTTCCCTTCCAACAGAACTGCTTTTTCTTGCCACTTTTATGTGAGATAATTTACCCCATTCTATCTCTCCCTTTCACTCTCTCTCAATATATTCCTCTCTCACCCCTTAAATTTATTTCATTTTTTAGATATCATCCCTTTATATTCAACTCATCATGTGCCCTCTGTCTATGTTCCCTTCAACTCCCCTAATACTGAGAAAAGTCTCATGAATTACACACATCATCTTTCCATGTAGGAATGTAAATATAAGTCCCTCTTTCTTGTTTACCTTTTCATGCTTCTCTTGATTCTTGTATTTGAAAGTCAATTTTTCTATTCAGCTCTGGTATTTTCATTGAGAAAGCTTGAAAGTCCTCTATTTTATTGAAAATCCATATTTTGCCTTGGAGCATTATACTCAGTTTTGCTGGGTAGGTGATTCTTGGTTTTAATTCTAGCTCCTTTGACCTCTGGAATATCATACTCCAAGCCCTTTGATCCCTTAATGTAGAAGCTGCTAGATCTTGTGTTATTCTGATTGTTTTTCCACAATACTCAAATTGTTTCTTTCTGGCTGCTTGCACTATTTTATCCTTGACCTGGAAACTCTGGAATTTGGTGACAACATTCCTAGGAGTTTTCTTTTTGCGATCTTTGTCAGGAGGCAATCAGTGGATTCTTTCAATTTCTATTTTACCCTCTGGTTATAGAATATCAGGGCAATTTTCCTTGATAATTTCTTGAAAGATGATGTCTAGGCTCTTTTTTGATTATGGCTTTCAGGTAGTCCAGAAATTTTTGAATTGTCTCTCCTGGATCTATTCTCCAGGTCAGTGGTTTTTCCAATGAGATATTTCACATTGTCTTCCATTTTTTCATTCCTTTAGTTCTGTTTTCTGATATCTTGGTTTCTCATAAAGTCACTAGCTTCCACTTGCTCCAATCTAATTTTTAAAGTACTATTTTCTTCAGTGGTCTTTTGGACCTCCTTTTCCATTTGGCTAATTCTGCCTTTCAAAGCATTCTTCTCCTCATTGGCTTTTTGGAGCTCTTTTGCCATTTGGGTTAGTCTATTCTTTAAGGTGTTATTTTCTTCTATATTTTAGGGTCTCCTTTAGCAAGTCGTTGACTTGTTTTTCATGGTTTTCTATCATCACTCTCATTTCTCATCCCAATTTTTCCTTGACTTCTCTTACTTGCTTTTCTAAATCCTTTTTGAGCTCTTCCATTGCCTGAGACTAATTCATATTTTTCTTGGAGACCTTTGATGTAGGCTCTTTGATTTTGTTGACTTCTTCTTGCTGTATGTTTTTCTCTTCTTTGTCACCAAAAAAGCAATCTAGAGTTTGAGTCTGAGTTCGTTTTCGCTGCCTGTTCATGTTCCCAGCCAACTACTTGACCCTTGAGCTTTTTGTCAGGATATTACTGCTTGTAGCGCAGAGAGTACTTTGTCCCAAGCTTTAGGGTCCAAGCACTGCTGTTTTCAGAGCTACTTTTATTCCACCATCACCCCAGGTTCTGTCCCAGCAGTGCTCGTCCTCCCCCAAGAATTGCCAACCAGAACCGCAATACAGATCTAAGCAGGGTACAGCAAGAGTATCTACCTTTGTGCTCACAAAGTGCTCCTTGTACTCGCGCTGTGATCTGCTGCTAGATTCCTCCCACCCTATGAGCCAGTGACTGGGGAAGCATCTGATGCTGTAGTTCTGGAAGCAGCCTCAGGAGATCCCTGCTGCTGCTACTGCCATTGCTACACCACCTCTTCCACCCCCAGTGATGGGGCCGGACCGCTCTGAACTCGATCCTGCAGTTTCCCCCTAACCTTCTCTTTGTTGTTTGTGGGTTGAAAAGTCTGGTAACTGCCACAGCTCACTGCTCTTGTTTCTTTATCCATGATCCTTACAGTCATGTCATACAATAATATTCTTTTACATTCTTATCTCTTAATTGTCCATTCACTAGGCATATGCTTGTTCCCAGCTACAAACATTACTTGATTACTGGTCAGAGGATTTTTGAAGGGTATGATTGTTTGATGATACATCTGTGCCCTGCCTGCATCCTGGGTAGAGAGGCATCCCAGTATGGTGGCAGAGGCTGGTGAGATTTTGAATATAGGGGCTTGGGTTGGAATTAACTCTTCGGGCTCCCTAGTCCAGTGTTTCTCGCTATACCTCTTGCTCACTGACTGAAGCTATAGTCTGTGCTTAAGTTAAAATCAGTAAGTCTTTAGGTCAAAGTATGGTTACATTTGTGGTGTTAGTAGGATTGGTGGGCATCATGGGAAAGCACCTAGCTTGAAATATGGAAGGTCCCAGTTACTAATTATATGATTTTGGCTAAGCCATTGGACTTCTCTGAGTCTCTTTACTTAACTGGTTTTGATTTAATAATACTTATCATAATTTTTGCAGATTATGATTATCAGAGAGGTAATAGTGATAATGAATCGGCCTTAGAGTCAGGAATGTCTAAGAGCGCATTCTCCCATTGGCAAATCTCTCAGTGTCCCAAGTGTCCCCTATAGACCATTTAGGGAGAGGATTACTTACCTTATTTGGGGGGTGTTGTATCAGCCCCAATATATTTAGTGAAGCAAAGTCCGGACTTCTGTTGGACACAGTAGGACTGAAACATTCTGTTAGGATAGAGTTATAGGGCTTCCTAGTTCTAAGCCTATTCCTTTTTTATATTTAAGGAATTTAAGGCAATTCCGTTTTTCTTTATTTTTTTCCTTCAATTAACAAGCATTTGTTTTCTCTTCCTCTCACCTCCTCTGCCTAATGTAAAATATAAGAAAAACAAAACCCTTCTAAAAATATGCATAGTCAAGTGAAAAAAAAACAACTAAATTTCCTCTTTTATTATTTATCCATCACTTCTCTTTCAGGAGGCAAGTAGAATACTTCATCATCAGTCTTCTAAAATCATGATTGGTCATCACATTGATGAGAAATCTTAAGTTTTTCAAAGTTGTTTGTTTTTACAATGTTATTATATATTGCTGGCTCTGCTTACTTCACTGTGCATCAGTTTAAATAAATTTTGACAAGTTTCTTTGACTCCCTCTTTTTCATCATTCATTGCTTAGCAGCACATACTAGTATTCCATTACATTCAACTTCCATATTTTCTCCAGTCTTTCCCCGACTGATGGATATCTCCTTAAGTTTCTTGTTCTTTGCCACTACAAAAAGAGCTTAAGGCAATTCTTTCAATTAAGGATGAGCCTGATTTCTTTTAGTTACTGTTCTGAACTGGGGCAATACTAATAATGCATGATTGGTGGCATTGTGAACTGATCCAACCATTCTAGAGAACAGTTTGGAACTATGCCCAAAGGATTCTAAAACATGCATACCTCTTGCTCTAGCAATACCACTACTAGATCTGTATCCCAAAGAGATTTTAAAAAGGGGGAAAGTCCTTTTTGTACATGGGTATTTATCGCAGCTTTTTTGTGGTGGTAAAGAATTGGAAACTGAGCGGATGCCCATCAATTGGGGAGTGACTGAACAAGTTGTGGTGTATGATTGTAATGGAATATTATTGTGCTATAAGAAATGACAAGCAGGATGATTTCAGAAAAACCTGGAAATACTTACTTGAACTGATGCAGAGTGAAGTGAGCAGCACCAGTAGACCATTGTACATAGCAACAGCAGTATTATATGATGATCAACTGTGAATGACTTGGCTATTTTCAGTAATACAATGATCCAAAACTATCCCAAAGGACTCATGATGAAAAATGCTATCCACTTCCAGAGAAAGAAATGATGCAGTCTGAATACAGACTGAAGTATAATATTTTTCTCCTATATCATATTGCTTACTGTCTCAGAGAAGGTGAAGAGGGAGGGAGGGATAGAATTTGGAACACAGAATAAAAAACAACAACCAAATCTTAAAAATTGTTTTTACATGTAATTGGAGAAAAATAAAATATTATAAAATATTTAAAAGAAATAAAATTACTATTCTAAGGCTACACTACTCTTGTTTTTAAAAACATATGCATTCCTACTTACTACTGCTTCCCCGTTAATTTTTTTTCAATTTAGTTAATTAAAATCCTTATTGAAAAGTAGATTTCTCCATGCTCCAACATTTACAAGATATACAGAATAACAGCTATAAATATTCACAGAACAAACTGGCTTAATGATAAATTTATATTGAAGGTTAAACCAATTCCCAGCTCTAGGTATTGCTGACAAAACAGCTATTTGGGATTTTAAAAGTCAGGAAATCTATGAGCCATTAAGAACAGAGAAAGAAAATCCTACCAAACTGAAGTCAGAATGACCCTTTGAGGTCCTTTGAGCCTTTTAATAATTAAGTATGTTTAGCTATACCGCCTGCCATATTTCTCCATGAACTTTTTGTGAAATTCTGTTGGAAGGATCTCATTTATAAATCGTTTCCAGCTCACTTGTGCCTTTAGCACATTTCTTAAAGATGTTATCATCCCACCTTCTCTTTACTTTGAAGGTAGTTTGAGGCTGCAGTAGGGCAGTAGGTTTAAAGAGAGAATTTCCACTCTGAAGCTTTTCCATCTGCATACTTTCTTCCTCATCCTTTTGTTCTTGTTTCTTCTAGGCTTACTCTTAGGCTCTTCCTTGTTTGAGTTTTTTCTAGCTCTGCCAGTGGAGCTGCAGTAATACCATCATCCCTTTGTCTCAATAATCTCCCATCTTCAGCTTCCTCATGTCTTAGTGGCTCACAGGCATCACATTTTTTGCTTCAAGAATCTGATGTGCCTGAGGCTTTGTAGACACATAACATGAAGTTAGGTGCTCTCTAGTTGGAGGATCCAGATATTTTTCTCTTGGAGCAACTCTCTGATAGTTCTTTCCTGAAATCCCAGATTGAAACCTCTCTACGGGCATCTGGAATAGTTTGGCTGTATTGGAACATGTAAGAATCGTGCTCAGAAAACTGACTCACATCAACTTCTCCTTTTCCTCTTCTGCTTCTCACAGACTCAAATTTTGGCGTCACTTCTCTAGTCATCTTTTACTATGTAGCTGAGTTCCAAAGCCCTCTGATGTCAGGCCAGCACTGTTCTTCTTCCTGCCCACAACTCACTCTTTCCATGTTAATTCTATACATTTAATGACAACAGTTCTTTGAGAAGCTGATTCCAATTAAACTGCACATTTCAGATGGGCATTGCTCTGGAAGTCAGTGTTCTACTTACACTTTATCTCTGTGTACCACCATTGTGTTACATACTGTGTAATTACATACTATGTAATACCACTATAGCTAGTACAAGAACCTTGCTAATTCTCTTGTTTATCTTAAAACAACAACAACAAAGGAAACACATCCATACGTGATGGACAATGCCCCGTTATGCTCGCATAAATGATTAAACATACGCTCTGTTTCATCACTTAAAAATAATTTTAAAAAATCTCTTCTCTAGTACTGAGGATATGATCTTCATGGCAGACCTTGCTTTCCAAGGACCAGCTCAGCTAACTGAGAGAAGGTTGTTACAATCTGCCTATTAGGTGATGAATTGTTTAGCCATAGGGACCCAGGAAAGAATGAAAAACACAAAATGATCTTTTATCCAGGGTAGGCCCCTTTAAGTTCTGCAGTGCTCAAGGCAGTGTGACAGAAAAACAGGCCTAGTCTAACCCTTCCCTCCTCCAAGCCTTCCTCATCCCCCACCCTTTCAGATGGGAACCTAGACTCAGGGTTGCCTGAGAAAAGAGAGGCTACTGACAGTGAATGATCTCAATCCCCTCCTCAGTAAACCTCAGTTACTTTCTATAACATACATTCCTAACTTTGAAAGACTTTCACAACCTGACCCCAACTTGTCTCCCTAACTCTATTATTCATTACTTCCCTTTCTGTGTGCTGTAGTCCAACCAAACTGGCCTTCTTGCTTTTCTTCATATATTTTATCTCTGTGCCTTGGCCCTCAGCTGCCCTTCCTGACATAGTTGCTCCAGCTCCTGACCTCTGCTGTCTAGCATGTCCTCTATCCTTCAAGACTGTTCAAGAGCTGCTTTCCACTTTCTCCATCACACCTTTCCTGATCCCCAGCTTCCCTCCTGCTTATTATTGATCCTTTTATTGATCCTATATGTATTTTGTATAAACTTATTCATAGGTACAATGATATAATAAGAATGAAGTAAATACAAGCTCTCAAGAGGCCCTAACTTTCATTTTTGTGTTTTTGTTGTCAGTGCTTGGCATAGTGCCTTGCACGAAGTAGGTGATAAATGCCTGTTGATTTATTGCTCATCCCCTACTCAACATCTCAAAACCTTTGAACATTTTCCCCTTTTCTATCCTTATTCTACTTTATGATTAAAAATGGTCTTTCTCCTTGTCTGGGCCAACTCTGCTCCATGTACCCTTGATCCCATCTCTCCCTATCTCCTCTTGCATATTGCCTCCATAACATGATATTCTCATTCTCTCTCTGTCTCTGTCTTTCTCAAGCACCCCCACCCCTGCCCATTATCAAAACAGAAAAAGCTGTTTACATTCATTGCCTATGCTTCCTTTTGTCTCTCAACCTCTTATAGCTTACTGTCCAGTCTTATCACCCAATTGATACTGTTCTCTCCAAGGTTACTGATAAATGCTTAAATTTCTAAATATGTTTTTTTTTGATCTCTTATGCTTATAGCATTTCTCAGTATAGCTCCCTGCCTTTCCCACTCAGAGATCCATCCTTATTATAAAGAATAAAAAATAAAGGGGGGAAAACAGTTTAGTGAAACTAACCAATACATCAGTAAAGTGCCACAATATGTTCCACCTTTACAATCATCCCCACCTTTGCAGAGAAGTGAAGATGTGCATTCCCACGTCCCTCGTTCAGTGCCAAGCTCGCTCATTTGAATTATATGCCACTCACTTTGGATTGTTGTTGTCAGAGGCAACTAAATGCTACAGCTACAGGGGGTAGAGCAGGGGCACCTGGAGTCAGGAAGACCAGAGTTCAAATACAGCTATATGAACCTGGTCAAGTCAATTAACTTCTGTCTGCCTTGGTTTCTTCACCTGTAAAATGAGGAAAATAATTGCACCTACCTCTCAGAGCTGTTGTGAGACTCAAATGAGATAATTTTGTAATCCTTCCTTCCTTCCCTCCCTCCCTTCCTTGTTTCCTCCTTTCCTTCCTCCCCTTCTCTGTTCCTTTCTGCCTTTCTTCCCTCCGTTCTTTCTCCCTCCCTGCCTCCTTTCCTTCTTTACTTCCTTCCTTCCTTCCTCCCTCCCTCCCTGCCTCATTGTTTGTGTTGTTGCTCTGGTCCTGCTTCCTTCACTTTCTATCAATGCATATACATCTGCCTAGACCATCCTGTAGTATTCATATTCATCTTTTCTTACAGTGTATTAGTATTTCATTATATTTGAGTACTGCAGTTTATGGACCTATTCCCCAATCATTGAGTATCTACTGTATTTCCAGTTCACTGCTGCTTCCCAAAGTGCTATAATAAATACTTTGGTGTATACGTGGCCTTTCTTTATCTATCTCAGTTTCCTTATCTGTAAAATGGGGATAATAATAGCACCTGCCTCTCAGGGTCGTGGTGAGGATTAAATACAACAGTATTTGTAAAGCACTTAGCACAGTGCCCACCACATAGCAGGAGGTAAGGAAATACTAGCTGTTATTCATATTAATATTGTAGTATATGCCTAGAAGTGCAATCTCTGGGCCAAAGATGTTCAAAGTATGAATGTTTAAGTCCCCCCTTTATATAGCATAATTCAAAATTGTTTTCAAGAATGGGCAGTTGAATGCAGAAGTCCCTGAAGTCCCCTAAGTCCCACAACATTGTATTAATGTGTCTGTCTTTCTGTAGCCCTTCCAAAATTCATGATTCGCTCGTTTCATCATTTTGGCCAATTTGCTTGGCATGATATGAAACATCAAGTTGTATTTTTTAAATTGCTAGTGATGTAGCCCAGTCTTTCATATGGCTATTAATAGTTTGTCATTCTTCTTTTAAGAACTGTTCACATTCTTTGATCATTTATCCAATGTGGAATGGCTTTTGGTGTCACATATTTGTCTTAGTTCCCTGTGTTCTGGTATCTTAGACATCAGATGCTTATTAGTTTTATTTGATGCTCAGATTTCTTCTTAATGGAATGGACTATTTCCCTTCTTTTGCTGTAGAAAGAGACATGGTAAACAGTTGGTCTTACCTCCAGAGGATGAGGAGGAAATGCCAAAAAGGACCGTTTGCTTAGGCATCAGAAAGGACTCTGCCTGCGAGGGTGATTAAAGTTTGGGTTAGTGTTTCATGGGGCACCGTTGGCATCTTCCTCCTCTGAACCATCTGTCTTGGATGCTTTAGTAATAGACCTTCAGGAGGCACCTGTTGAGTTCCCTTCTGGAACTCAGGTTGTCTGTCGTTTTGTTTACTGACCCCTCTTCCTCAGCAAAAGGACTGCTGCTTCAGGTGCCTTATGTATGTGATTGGTGGTGGTTGAAGAGAAAACACAGCAAACAGTGTGGAGGTGAGAATTTGAAGGAAGATCTTCAGGAAATTGAAGACAAACATATTATATTAGGGTTGGTGGTACAAATTGGTGGTATTCTTAGGTTCCAATGCATTTTCCTCATTCATAATCTTAGTATGAGGGTTGGTAGCCTTCTTTGTTTTTGGGGTTGTGAGATTCATATCCAGAATCATGAAGGTTCATGGAATTCTGCTCTCTTACCATATATGGTAAGCCCAGTACCTTCATCTCAATCCAAGAAAACCATATGCTTGCTGGCAAATATCCAGACATTCCAATGGATTTGTGATCTCATCGATGGTCTTTGGAGGTATTTCCTTCAAAGATACACACCTCACCTTATATTTTGCTATCCTTCTTATGTAATTTGTGTCCACATCCTCCAATAAATTTGAAGGTCTCGCTGCTGGGAAGGAAATTTAATGTTGAATGAAGGAGGCCCAGAAGAAGAAGTTATTAAACACGTAAAAGGAAAGACCTGGAACAATTTCATTCAGCAGGCAGGTGGTACTACTACCTATGAGACAGGCAGCATATCCCATTTTCAGGTTTCTGAGTAGCTATTTCAGTTTTATTTTTCTTTCTTTCTTGTTGTTTTTAAAGGAAGACACAAACAAGTAAGCCCCTTGAACTTTGAAGATGATAATCTTTGACCTTTGCATGCTGCCACCTGTGCTGTTGAGCTCCCTCCTAAAATATAAAAAATTAACTGCGTTGTTAAACCCAGGGTTCTGGTGACATTTAGCTGTCTTTAGTAATTGGCTTAATGAACAGGTGTACAAGTCTATTAGTCATGCAGATGTTAATTTCAGAATAACATGTGCTCCCTGGTTTGGGGTGTGCTTTTATAAACTCCAGCCAGTAAGGTTTGTTCCTTAATTAGGGGCTCATTATAAGGTATTTGTGTGTGATTCCTGCCATTAGGAGCGTTAGTCTTGTTTGAATATGCTTTAAACTTCTGGAACACTTGTGGTAATGTCATGTCGATTACTTAAGGCGCCACGTGGGTGTCACAATGAATCTACCTTTCTGGAGGCTGCCTTAGTTAGCGCACAGCTGGAGGCGATAGGGAAAGTCCAAATTTCCCAGCTGCAGCAGCACATACTGAGGCTGGTTCAAGGGAAAAACAATTTCTGCCTGCATATTGCATCAGCTTTTTCTTTACAAGCTTTGGTAAACAAATATGTTACTCTTCACAAAATAAACTCAAAAACAATAGAAAAGAAAACCTCGGATGCTTCCCAGCTTTGCTAATCTGGTTTGGTGTTCTGTACTCGTCCTCTGCTCTGCCCGGTCCTTGCAGTTTATTCCTTCGACAGAGGAGGATTTGGGCAAGGTCACAGAGCTCATGCTTTCCGCTCTCTCTTGGGTTACAAGATTTTTCTAGTACTGAAGTACTAAAGGTAATGGCAAATGCCAGTGAATGGGGTGGGGGGTGGTGGGGAGAGACCTCCTGCAGCAGTATCATTACAGGAGCTGTGCATTTAATTATGCACAATTTCTCTGCCTACCCTAGTTAAATATTTTGGACCTGTCTTTATCATGTTGTGTTCTAAAGCTTGAACCATGTAGGGTATTCCTCTCTCTGCTGGGAGAAGAGAAACATGAGAGAGGCGGTGTGGGTGATAGACATTTTCTGGTATTTGAAGGGTCTTGATGTGGAAGGGGAATTACACTTGTCCTTCTCAGGCCCTGAGGGCAAAACTGGAAGCCAGGCATTAGAATTGCTAAGAGGCAAATTTAGGATTATAGGGAAACTTCCTAAGAATTATTGTGGTTCATTCCCCTACCTCTGACTCTTCACATCCCCATATGGGGTTTTCTTGGCAGAGATACTAGAGTGGTTTGCCATTTTCTTCTCCAGCTCCTTTTACAGATAAGGAAACTGAGGCAAACAGGATAAAGTGACTTGCCCAGGGTCACACAGCTTTTAAGTATCTGAGGTCACATTTGAACTCAGGTCTTTGTGATTCCAGGCACAGTGCTCTATCCACTGTGCCACCTCACTTCCTAAGAATTAGAAGCTCCTCAGACTAGAAAAAGGGGGTCTTGGGAGGCAGCCTCCTCCCTCTCACTGGAGATCTGGAAGCAGAGGCTGAAGGTTCTGTTGCCAGGTATGTTGTAGAGAAGATTTTTTTTCTTGGAGTGGTTTAGATTAAATGGCCTTCTAAGGTCTATTCCTACTCCAAAATTCAAGGGTAGTATACATTTCACAAATTGGGTTTTTTTCCAAATATCATTGATGACACAGGTAGACATTTAGTTATTGGAGTGTGTACGTATATACCCCATGCTTTTATCATGTAACAGGTTGTACTTTCATGAGAATCTCTCCTTTCAACTGATCACTATTTTCAATACATGAAGGAAAAGTGGTGGCCTTTTCTTTTTCACAGGCATCCATTATGTCATGAAGATATATGAATGGGGGAGAATGTGTATGTACATGGTACATACTTCTATGTCTATAGATAATTGATATTTCACAGTTATACTAGGCTGTCAACTTTTTAATGACTATTTCTCATAATGTAAAGAGAATCCTCTGAGCGGGTATGTTTTGTGCATCCAAACTATACTGTGAAAAAATATCAGAATTCAGTTACATATTGTTGAAAAATAATAATCAGCATTTTAATTACTTTCCAAGCTGTATTCATGAATAACACTCATTGTCTCCCCAGTTGCTAGTGCTTTTACTTCTGAGATTTCCTTCAATCAGCTTGGTCCCAGAATATACCAAATTTTTGACTTGCTGTCTCCCCTATTAGAATGAGATCCCTCGAGGGCATGGACTGTTTTGGCCTTTGATTGTATCCCCATAGTGGAGCAGAGTTCCTGGCACATAGTAAAAGCTTAATAAATGCTTGTTGTATGAATAGCTGACAAATAAAAAATATTTAAAAGAATAAGACATCAGCTTAAGTCATAATAGTATGGATTTTCAATATACCAATTGATTTCATCAATGAAATTTTTATATGAAAGGGATTAACGTAATGGGCTACACACACTTGATCCTAAGATCATTTAGTTTTGGAGGGGACCTCATGATTACCTAGTCCTGAGGTTTTCAAAGTGTGGTACATGGACCCATGGAGGCCCTGACAGCCTTTCCTTGAGCTCAAAGCTGTTTTCATAATATACTAAGATGTTTTGATTTCTACTATAATAAATATTGATGAAAGCTCTTTGAGGCCTTCAATAATTTTTAAGATTGTAAAGAGGTCCTAAGAATCAAAAGTTTGAGAACTACTGGTTTAGTCTAATGGCCTGAAATGCTATGTGAGACTGAGTGCCTTTCCGAAGGGCAAACCCATATCATAAAATTACAGAATTTAAGAACTGGAAGGGACTGCAGATACGATGTAGTCCTCAAGAATCCCTCTATTATCTACTCACCAAATTGCCTTTCAGTTTCTCCTTATAGAAACCTGATGGAGGGAGGGGTGCCCAACTCTTGGAGGTAACCCACTGCACTTTTGTACACCTCTCCTGGTTATGAAGCTTTCCTGTATATCAAGCCTTAGGAGAAGCATATATTGGGACATAGAATGTAGGATATAGCCTGACTCCTTAGCGTTACAATACCTGCAGCCTCATCCTACTTTGAATGTATTTTGGTTCTGTGACTATGAGCATGTCACTGAACCTCTTAGTGACTTAGTGACAATTGTAAGACTTTAAGTTGCAGATATCCATTGTACAGAGAGTTGCCTCAGTGGTAGTTATCAACACCAATGAAATCACAGATCTGGGGCGGGGTGGAGAGAGAGAGAGAGAGAGAGAGAGAGAGAGAGAGAGAGAGACAGACAGACAGACACGGGGTGAGAGGGGGAGGAAAAAAGAAATTAAGCCTAAGTGTTCTTTTCTACTTCCACTCAGTGTTCCTTGTTCTGCTCACTGGATTCAGGTTACTGAACTAGAAATGATGGGAACCTTGGGAAGGGAACATTCTGTCTCTGATTTTGTGATAGAGATAGCTAGGGAAGATTGCCATATTTGGCATACACCCTAGATTGGTATATTAAAAACCCTAGAAGAAGCCTTGGAGAATCGTGTCTTGGAATCTAAAGGAGCAGACCCTCTTAAGAAGCAGTGGGTGCATCAAGTGTTAGGCTGAGTGAAGACTCAAGAGAA
This sequence comes from Trichosurus vulpecula, assembly GCF_011100635.1. Taxonomy (NCBI): domain Eukaryota; kingdom Metazoa; phylum Chordata; class Mammalia; order Diprotodontia; family Phalangeridae; genus Trichosurus; species Trichosurus vulpecula. The sequence continues at coordinate 11,108,522 of NC_050582.1, read as the reverse complement.
TGACTCGGGAAATCCATTGGATATAGCCATTAGGATGACTTTCTTATTAGCATAATAGTTACTGTCCATAGAAAGTATTTACCTCTAGTATGATCGTGGTTGTCATTGTTCTTTAACAGTGCTGATTTAAATATTCAAATTAGCATAATATGTTGGCTTAAAACCCTATATTTCATTTGGATGAGGAAGCATCACCTCAGAATATAGTCTTTATCATTTAGAGTAAATATATTGTGGTTATATCAATTAGGATTCTCTTGTCATCTGTGTTTGGACAATAAAAAAACAGGTCATTTCCATCCAAATATTTCACATAATTTCCAAATTGTTAGGAGACTAAAATTGTTTCTGTTTGTATTGAAGAAACATGTGAAAGGATAAATAGCTCTGACTGTAGAAATTCGTAGTCACTGTGGAACCTCGCGATTTTTAACATATCACAGTTTTACGACTATAGGGAAAAGTGTGATGTCTCAGTGCTAATCATGAGAAAGTCTCTAAAGTGTGAGGTGGCGATTTACCAGGAAAGCATTTCTAAATAACAAATACTGTTTCAGAAAAGAGTAGCCACTAGTTTGGGTATTGCATCTAATGTTTCTTGGCTATTGTAAAAGGTCAGTAGCTTCAGTGACCTGTTTAATTGTTTTCAGCAGTGGATCTTGCTCATTGACTTCTCATTCTCAGTTGTAATTTCAAAAATTTGAGCCAAGTTTTCATTCCTTCAACCAAAAACTCACATTCTAATTGGGGAGACAACATGTAAATACATAGATAAATAGAATGTTATCAAGGTAATCTCAGGGGGTGTGAGCAGGGAGAGAAGGCACTAAGGGAAACTGAGCGATCAGGAAAACCCTCCTGCTGAAGGTGGGATTTGACCTGACTCTTGAAACAAAACAGGGAAAATAAGACACAGAGGTGAAGAGGGAGAGCATTTCAGGCATGCGGGACAGCCAATGCAAAGGCATGGAGGTGGGAGATGAAGCATCATATTTGAGGAATGGCAAATAGGTTCATGAGGCTGGATCCTAGAGTGTGTGACGGGGAGTAAAGCATAAGAAGACAGGAAAGGTCAGGGTGAGTTTGAGGCCAAACTGAGGACTTTATATTTGACCCTGGATGTGTTTGGAAGCCACTGCACTTTATTGAGTATGGGGGGGCAACATGGTCAGATCCGTACTTGAGGAAAATGCTTTGGCACCTGTGTGATGGCGACTAAGAAGGAGTAGTTGGTCAGCTAGGGGGAATATGAGGAAAGAGCAAGTGAGATCTTCATTGGTAGAGGGAGTTTCCTTCTGGAGTATTCGTTACAACAAAAGAGAATAAAGTTAGACTCCCCCTCCTCTTAAAAAAGGAGATTGGCTTCTCCAAAGTTGGTGAGTTATTATTCTTAGCATTGGTGAGGCCTTCTTTTTTCGTGCATGCCCAAATATTTCTGTTGAGATACAGCATCGCAATTGAGTTCCATGTATCCTAAATTTTCAAGTTCATATTCAAAGGTGTTTACACCTTGAAGTGGATATTCTTCTGCTTGGTTTCTTTTTGCAAACTCTTGGTCTCTCACTTCTGCGATGTTGCCTTTCAGTTAGGGGCCCAATTCTCACTCTGTAGCAGGCGGAGGGGAGTGAATACTGAGGGAGCCGAAGCTTGGCAGTCAGCTTTAGCTTGGTTCAGGTGAGCCCCACTGGGGCTCAGACCGAGCTTTCTGCTTCCTCTGAAAAGCAAATAACAATGAGGATTGTAAGTGAGGGAGACAGAGAGAGCAGATTTTTCAAATGCGTTATGCATATGTACAGTGATGCCAGTAATGTGCTTATGAGGAATAATTTTTTTGTAGTCTTGCAAGTAGGCCAAGCAGGATTGAACTAGCAGATTCTTAGCAGTTAATGTTATTGTTTCTGCTTCAATATAATAATATTGAATGAATCAACCATATAGATTAGAGAATGTTTTAAAAGGACTATGCACTGGCCATCTTGTCCATCTGAATTAGTCTGATTTTACTGTATTATTAATTATGGTGGTATTGTTGGTAATGGTAGAGATAATTAATGGTACACATTAGGTAGGAAGCAACAATTGATTTTGGTTCTCTCTCACTTATCTGTTTTGCTTAAAAGCTGGTATTTTTAATTTGCACTGAAACCTCTAAACAGGTCTATATTTTTCTGTTTCTCCTCCTCCTTGAACTAATGAAACAAACACATTTATTGATTTCAGAATGAACTTTATTAATGTAGTTACTCTAATGTTACAATTGTGTATTTTCAATTTTTTTCAGTTAAAAAGAACATCGATGTCCCAGAAGAAAAGAAAGTTGCTCCCAAGAAGAAAGTTAAAGAACTGAGAATTTTGGATGGGAAAACTGCTCAGAATCTGTGTATGTAAATCATTTTGGTTCCCCTTCCTCCCTTCCCGTGTTTTTAACTAAATGCTTTAAAGAAAACTGAATTCATAACTTCTTTAAACTTGAAATTAGCAGCTCAATCTTATGTTTTGCTTGTTTCCTTGAATATCTTTGTCCTCCAGCTAATTTCAGTCTATAGCTTTCCCTGGACAGGGTGTTTTCTTTATTTAAGGTCATTAAAAATCAGCTGCAATCATAGCTGATTTGTGATAAAATTCTTACATATATTAAATGATTCTAAAGGGTTGCTTTGGGAACTTGCCTTCCCTTCACTGTGCAATATTTATCTTAATTCTGCTGTCTTGCCTTCTGTCCTCTTTCATCTCTCTAAGAGGTATGGAGGTGATCCCACTGAATAGATCCACTTTTTGCACAGAGATTCCAAAGCTTCTGTTTTTTTCCATGCACACAGAGGACTCTGTGTTCCAAATTCAAAATGTAGGCTGCTTTTTGAAATCTGTAAGCAGCCAACCCACAATTTGCAAAAGCAAATATGTCTTTGATGCACACATCAAATTTTTTATTCTGGGATAATTTTCAATTTGGGGCCAAAATATACTCACTGGAAAAGATTTTGATTAAGTGGCTGGATGGTTCAGTTTGCTGATGTTTCAGAGTTTTTATATATATCAACAAAGTTTATTCATAATTACTGCATTATGATATCAAAGTCCATTTTATCAAGGATTATTATGCAAGAAAGATGAGTTCCAGTATGGGAGGTTCACTTGGGTTCTCCCATTGACTGTACTGGAGATATTGTGACTGGGCCCACACCTTTTTTGAGGCATGCTTTCATGTACCATTATTCAGCATGCTATGTAGGAGTTTAGCAGTTTCTCATTAATATTTCTGATGATGATGTTTCCAATTGGCCTTTGAAATCTAACTTTAGGGTTGAAAATGAAGAGCTCTTTTTGATTTTCCTGGAAAGTGAAATCATTTGCTCGACTAGCGAAGTTATAGGCACTAAGGAAGGCTCTGAGAACTTTTGGTGTAAGTTCATGTTCAGTGGAAAACTAAGGTGAGCAGGCATAGCTTAAAAATGCATTCTGAGAAGCTGTGGCCCTCTTGGGCCTATGATTTCCGAATGGGTGTAGTGAGACATGATGATATGTGTACAGTTAAATAAATACTTTGCAGAGGAAATGGTGACTCCAAATAGAAGGTAACCGAGAACACTCCGGAGGAGCCCCAGCAGGGATGCACTCAGCATTCCCTATTCAGTTGCCTTGAATTTTTTGAGAAAGGAGAATTGTAGCTTCTTAATGATATTGTTACTTAGTAGGTTACTTTAATCTCTTGCCTGAGAAAAAAAGTAACTGGGCCATTATGTCTCAGTCAGCTGGGGATGTTTTTGATCATCAGGAGATACCCTAGAAACCTAGGTCTTTTCACTTTGGCTTGGTTTGTGGTACATATACATCACCTGTGAGCCCTGGACTCAGAGACCATAGCATTTGTCTTGGGCTGCTAAGATGACACATTGGCTGGTAACAGCTTTAATAACAGTTATGGATATCATGATTAGAGGTGGCTATTTCTTATGTGATGACTGAAAGCAAAAAGGAAATATGCATTGGGAGGTTTAGCTTTTAATATTGAGATTAATTTTTATTAAATTTCTTTTATATTAGCTATTTTCCTGGGTTCTTATCGTATGTCTTATGAAGATATAAAAAACATCATTCTGGAGGTGAATGAAGACATGTTGAGTGAGTCCTTAATTCATGTAAGTTAAACTGTTTAATGTATAATTCATTTTGGGGAAGCTTTTTGTAGGTTGTTGTTTGTTACCTTGTTGAGGGAAAAGATACAGATGTCCAACATTGTTTATCCAATTAATACTAAGTTGGGAGTATGTAGCAATATTTCTTATAATTATGCACATGTAGTTGTATTTTTTGTTTCTGGAAAAGTTTATTTCTGGAAGGAATGACTAGCAAGAGCTTTTTCACACATGGAAGGAAGCCTTTGCTATGGTCTATTCTCCTCCTCTTCCCGCCCCCCCTTTGGTTTGTTCATTTAGAGACAGTAGGTTTTGATATCATGCAGTCACTTTGTGGAACATACCACTTTAGTGCGACCCTGAGAGTCTCCTGGGGTCTCTGCCACTCCTACTCCTTGGTTGAGAATATGGAATTACATCATGATTTATTAGATCTCTGGGCATGGATCCTACAGAGCAAGTTTTTAATGAGCTTGTACCATGTTTCTCTTATTCCTATTAAGATACACTTATGCAACAATTACACTTAGACACATTCTTTTGTAGATTAAATATAGCAGAAAAGTGATCCCTGCCATTTCTGTGTGCTATAAGCAGTCTTTGTGTATACCACCTGGATTTCAGGCATTTCATACTGGATCATTTTAAATACTTATCTTTGAGCTCTCCTTGCAATGCTATCGAGACTCCTTCCCTGTGGGCTCTCATTCTTTTCCCTTTTGCAGCATCCTTCCGTTCTTCTCTGTTTCAGACTTTGGACAAGCATCGCTTTTGATTGTACTTAGACTAAATCTCCTAATTAAAATGTGTTTGCCCTTTCTATTAGCCTATGGCTGAATATGCCAACAGGAAAGTCAGAATCTTCCCAAGCTTGCTTCTCTGTGTTTCTTCCACAGAGTCACAATGGTGAGAAGAGTGTCTTTGTCTAATTTCTCTTAGTACAATAGCTGTTTCTTTCTTAATAAGGAAGTGGGCCAGGATGAAGTGGCCCTAAAATAAGAAACAGACTGGAAACATAGAGCGATGATAACACACAATCTTGTCCCTCAAATAAGTTAGACTGTGATGAATTCTCAATGATTGTTATTAAGAAAAAGGTCTATACAAGTTCACACAGGGAAGGAATCTTCATGGCTTAGTTTGATCAGTGAAGTCTTATGATACAATACAGCCAATACTGATTAGATACCCACTGTGTACAGAGTAGTATGCTAAACCATGCGGGGGCTGCCAGATTGAGAAACATTGTGGTTCTTGCTGTTAAGGAGATCACAAAATGCCTCTTGTAATTCACAGTATCATTTGATAAGCTCTAGTTCACAGTATCATGTGATAAATGCATTAGAAATTTATAAAACAAGGCACTTCATGAAGAACAAGCTTTTTGGAAGCAATTGCATTTAAGGTGAACTTTCAGGATGGATAGGAATTGAGTAGATGAAGTGGAGGGAGGTGGATCAATCCAGGCATAAGGGAAAGACCTGAGCAAGGTAATGGAGATGTGAGTATGTAGTATGGATTTGGATGCAGAGATTAGGCTGATTTTATTGGATATTAGAGTATGTGGAGGGGAGTAATAGGAGATATGGCTGGAGAGTTGAGGACATTACCAACTTGTAGAGGAAATTGAACTTTGCCTGGGAGCTGATATGAGGCCCCTGAAGAACTTTAGAGAAAAGAATGACATAATGAAATCTGTACAAAGAGATAGGGTTGGGCCTAGGATTGCACTGATAGAGAGAATTCCCAGATGAGGAAATGCCCTCTATCAATGCAGAACAGTACCTTGTCTGCAACCTTTAAAGAGTTGCCTAGAACGCTAGATGATTAAGTGACCTCATAAGGAAAATTTATATATAAGGATTATTCTGGTAACAGAATAAAGATGGAGTAGATGAAGGATTTGTTAGGTGGTCTTCATGGATGAGGTGGGATTTGAATTTGTCCTCGAAGGGGAAGCAGGTTTCAGATATAGAAAACATGTAGGGAATGGCATTTTAGGTCAGGTTTACTATGTTTAGAAATGTCTAAGATGTAATTTCGGTGTGATGATTTGACCAGTGTGGCTATAGCAGAATGTTTACGTATGATAATAACTAGCAAGCAGTTAGAAATATAGGTTCAGAGTAGATTCTGGGGGTCCTTGAATGTCAGCCTCAGGATTTTTGATGATATGAAGATATTTGGAAAATCCTGAAGATGTTTTGAACAGGAGAACAACATGATCAGACAGTGTTTCCGGAAGATTTGTCTGTTGGTGCCGTATAGAATGGATTGGCGGGAAGACACAAGCCAGGGAGATGAGTCAGAATGCTATTGCAATATCTGCAGAGATTCCGAGTTAGGGTTAGGCCTGCACTAGGATCATGATGGTAGGACTAGCTGTAAGTAACAGGTGGAAGAAGCTCTATGATGGAGGAAGTGACAGGTGGGGTTTTTGAGTTCTGGGGGATGGGAAAAGGTATGATTCAAAGTTCGAAGTTGATAAATCATTCTGAAATTTTGAACCTGGGTAACAGCAAGAAATGTGGAAGCTGTGATAGGAAGTGGTTAGTTTTTTGAGGGGATAGGTAGAAGATGGAGGTTTTATACATAATGATTTTGAGGGGATGGGGTGACGTTGTAGCAGAAATCTGTACGAGGTGAAAAGGAGTCATCCTTGGAGAGACTGTGGCATCCTCGCAGCAGAGATTAAGGACTAGAAGGGAGCTTCAAGACTATCTAGTCTAACCTCTCTCATTTTACATATGAGAAAACTTGGGCGTGAAGTCCTTCAAATTCAGTAGCAGAGCCAAGATTCAAACAAAGATCCTTTGACTTCCAATTCACCAGGCCATGGAGGTCATAGTTGACACCCTGAGAATGGATGAGTTTTTTGGAAAAGAGGGTAGAGAGAGAAGAACTTTGGGGAGTACTTTTCCTTAGCTTTGGAAGTTGAAAGAGGAGATGGGCAGAAGAACTAGGTCACTTGCCTGTGATGAATGGATAAGCTTCCTGGAAGAGAGAGGAGATAGGTGGATAGAGTGGTTCATATGGGATGCTGTAGGGATAGAGAAATCATTTCCTGTTGGCATCTGATTTATTGGGATTCATGCAATTCAGTTAATACAGTACATGCCTTTCAGCTCACTTCAATAGTATATCCCAGGCTTGTGGATTTCATAAGTGAAACTTCCATTTATTCTAAACTCTTTGATTACTAATTTAGTGATTTTTTTCTAGGGCTAGCTGCACGTTGCTGGACCTGTATTTGTTGTTTGTTCTCTCTCTCTTCTCCTCTCACATTTTCTATCCTCTTCCTTTCATCTCTACAAATGAACCTCCATTTTTACTCTCCAGGGTACTCATTCTGTGCTTGAGCTGAAGAGAAATAAAGCCCCTGGGTTCTCCCTTCATATATGGACCTGGAACAACAGCTCCATGGAGAATATCTTGCCATTGCTGCTTCTGAATAGTCTAGTTTCCTTCCCCTCTTGTTGGCAGATGATATACATTTGTGCAGGCCATATTACTTCTCTGAAGGCCATCTGGCAGTCCAGCACAGCTGCATCGAAGCAGCAACTCCACCTTGCCGCATGAATCTTTTCCGGTTGTAGTGTCATATATGAAATCAAATCACATGGTCTTTTAAATCCATTGCTCAGCAGAGGCAAAACCTATAGAACCAAAAGCCATATAACTCTCTCCTTGGCCTGCAGGCATGACTCTATCTAAATCATCAGAGATAAGTGACTCTCTTTCCTACATTAGAGAGGAAAAACATCTCTCAATGTCTCTCAATTAACTAATTTTAGAGCATAAGTATTCTTATAAACATAATTACATTTTATTTCATATAAATATTCTTACATTCATGGTTAATAATAAGGCTGTTTTCCCCCTCCTCAGTCCATTTTTCCAATCATTACTCTATTTTGGTCTGTCAGCCAAGTTATTTATGAAGTGCCTACTATGTGCCAGACACTGTGTTAAGTGCTGGGGATACAAAGACAGCCAAAAAGATAATCCCTGCCATCAAGGAGCTTGCTATCTAATTGGGGAAGATAACACGTAAAAAGAAGCTAAAAGGGGGGGAGGGAGAGAGGGAGAATGATACCTTGGATGGGAGTATGATGATGTCCAGAGGAATGTTGCGTGGTGGGAAATGATAAAATAATTTCCCTGGGCACCCTCCTTAAATTGAGGATCTGGTAGGAACCTAGCAGTTTCTACTCTCCATCCAGTCAGAGGGCAGGGGCAGCTGAGGAGATAGGAGTTTTAGAGTTGATATCTTGGTAGATGATGAGATTCTGAAGAGCATAGAACACTGAAGTGTCTGTGTATCTGTCTGTCTCTCTCTTATGCTGTTGGGTGCATATCTGCACTCTGTCGCTCTCCCAGGGTTGATGACTTCCAAAGACATTGAGTATATCAATTAAGATATTCAGTGCCAGTCAAATTGTAGAACTTTAGTGCATTTTTTCAGTTAAATAAGAACTTACATTAACCATGTTCATTTTCATGGTTCTTTAGAGGAAAATGAAACACTGGCGATAACAGTAACAATAATGAGATATTTTTCCAGTTGATCATCATAGTGAAATGTGTAATTAATTACTTTTAATGAGATGATAAAAATATGAAAAGCATTCTATCTAAATACTGTGGTTATTTTCATTCTCTTGCTTCCAAACTTCTTAATCCATTGGTATTTCGTAGCTCCCCTTGGCTTCCTTCCTAGTAATTCTCTTTGACCCAGAAATCTATTTTCCTTTCTTTGGATCCTTTGACATACCTCACTGTCTTATTTAATGACTGCTTTTTTCATGTATTTTTTCATCATATTTTTGCCCTTCCATACATCTTCTATATCTATGCGATACATCTATCACCTTTGTCTGGTTCTCTTCATGTTTTGAAATATCAGTGTACCGCAGAGGCCATCCATTTCATGTTCTTCCCTTCCACTCCATGGTAGGATCACCTCCCTTTCTGGTCATGCCTATTCTCAATAACATCTTTGATGCTACTTCCTAAGTGTAAGTTATCCTTGATAATGTGCCAATTATTCCCACTATGCATTTTTCCATTGCCCTCAAAAAACTGTATTCCTTAATAGGGACCACAAACCCCACTGTAGATCTCTTGAGTCATACTGGGTAGTTGCCTCCTCAGTCAATACGTTTCTTTCCAGTGTTACAATTTTGTGTTGGTTCTTAACTTTATACCTGTTCTTGAGTTTTTTGGAAGTAATGGTGGTGGTGATACCAGGTTATGCACCTCCATCTTCTAGTATATCTTTCAGTATCATTGTATTTCACCTTCTTCATTGCTTTATTTTCCCTTTCTATGCCTGTGATATTTCTCCTACTAGATTTTTAAGCACCTTGTGGTCAAGGACCATGTCTTATTAGTAGTCCCTATGCCTAGCCCACAGTAAATATTCCATAAATGTTGGTTGGATATTGATAGAATACTCTTTCATCTCTGGCTGTTAAGAAACCTTCTAAGTAAAACTGCATGGTGTAGATAAAAGATTGGGTGGTGAGGGACCTTAATTTGACACCTAGTTCTGCTACTTACTACCCATGTCGCCTTAGACAAGTTGCTTTTCCTCTGTGGGCCTGAGTACCATAATCTGTAAAATGGGAGGTTGCATCCAGTGCCCTCTGAGGTCACTTCTAGCTCAAAATCTGTGATGCTATGAAATAAATCACTTTGTCCAGCAACAACCAATGCCCCTTCTTACATTCATTGTTCTCTTTTTTTGTGAGGAGTGGAGGAGCAGTGTATTCTTAGCAGTTAGCACAGTGCTTGGCACATAGAACACAATAAATGCTTGTTCACTAACCAACTGACAATATTTCCCCTGAATACTAGTAATAAGCTGTTATATAATACAAAAAAATGAAGAATTATCTTTTTCCATAAGTACTTTTTTTGAAAAATAGAACCATAGAGATAGAACTATATAGATAACTATATAATTACAACTATAAAGATGAGACAATGTTTGCTAAGAAGAAGGTGACCACAGCTTAGTAAAAATAGAAGGAACTGTGGAGACCTCATTTACTATGTTGATATCTAGGAGTGATGCCTAGATCAGACAAGGCATGGCCCCTTTCTCATGAGCTCACAACCTCCCTGGTAGAAGTCATATGCAAGTAGCTGTCAAATATAGTGCTGCATGATCAACGTAGAGTAGAAGGATAAAGAAACAAGTGCTCTGTGAAGTTGAGGGACTGGGTGAGGGGGGGGCATGGAAAGAGACTTGGAAGGCTTCATGGGCACAGTAGCATTTCATTTCATCCTTAAAAGATTTCGGCAGGTGGAGATATGGGGAGTGGGAAGGTTTGGGATGTTCTGGGAATAAGGAACTGATGCGAGTCATGCTGGTGTATCCATCCTTTGGCCTTCTGTGGGATGTGGATACTACTTAAGACTAATGATCATACACCTAGAAAGGTGTTATCGTTTATTTTGATGTTTTTTACCTTATAGCTCTACTTTTTGACCAGCCCAAAGACCTATTATTTCCTTTCCCGGCTTCTTACCAAGGTCTGAGTTTGGTCTTTACAGTGAATGAACAATTCAGATTTCACTTTTCTCTTCATCACTACTTTCTCTTTTTTTGAGTGATTGGAGAGAAGTGAAAATACTTATTTAAAAAAACTTTTGATTTCAGAAATTTAGATGACAATGTTTAAAAAGTTATGAAGCTATAGTTTATTAATATTTTATTTTCAGTAAGAATTATGTGAACTGTTGAAAGTTAAACTTTTAGAACATTTGATATTTTCATAAAGAAAAAAAAATTACTATGACTTATTTACAAATCTACTTGTTTTTGAAGACAATACCTGCCATTGAAGACACTCAGATTAAACTACCAATTCTGAGAGGAAAGCTAGTAGCTCTGAAATTGCAAATATTCCCAGTGAAGTATGTGTAAAGTACAGCATATCATTGTTGGTGAATTGCGAAGACCAGTGGGTCCATTGATTTGGGTTGGTATTTCTGTTACTTGTCTTGTTTTACAGTTTCCTAGTTCTGCTAGCTTACTAGTTGGTGAGCAGTTTACTTTTTGTTTATTTATTTGTTTGTTTATTGAGAAGACCAAACTGAGATCTTGGTAAGATGCTTATCTTTATGGTTTGATAACCCTTCCTATTGGATTTGAGATCCTGGTATGAGCGTGTCATTCTGGCAAGAGTTCTTAGATGACATGACTTATACTAGAAGGGTAAGGCATAGTCTCTACCCTCACTCAACTTACTATCTAATAGGGATGAGAAATCCTGAGCCCCCATCAATGTAAAATAGTCAAAAATAGTTCATTTACACTGACTAGAAATGGCATAGGACAAAGCCCTGGTTAATTGCTAAAGCAATGAGATAATTTCTTACTTGGATGGGTAAAAAAAGCTGGTGCAAGAGTTGAGTTTGGAGTTGGGTCCTGTTAAATTTGCATGGGAAAAGATCAGGCTGACATTTCCAGTGACTAGTTTGGTCTTCTCCAAAGTATAATCAGTTAAGGTCAAGGTATATTTTCAGGATGGTAAATAAGCCATTTGGTATAGAGTGAAGTGTTTGTAAAGGTGAATAGTTTGAGGAAAGATTGATTGGTGTGAGATTATGAAGAGCATCAAATGCCCTGGTAAGGAGTTTGGGCTTTATCTTGGGGGAAATAGAAACTTCTAAAGATGGACAGCATCTAAAGATGTTCATCATCATCAGCCCCCACCTCCACTCCACATCCATACATGCTAATCTTAGAGAAGTAAGAACTTGCAGCTGGACGGTGGAGGTGGGAAGGAGGGGGGTAGTACAAAAACATGGATTTGGGAAATGGAGAATTGTATATGAGGAACAACAAGGAACTTGGAGCTTCTGGATTAGTGAGTACATGGAGGAGAGTAAAATATTGGGAAGCGATTGCTCATCAGTGCCAAATATTGTGGACATGTGAGGAGGGATGAAGATTTGAGAAAGGGCCACTTGATCCAGTAGATCTTTTCAAAAGGTGCCCTTGCCCCTATTAGTTGTTTTTTACTGAAAACTAGGCTTCCTGATTAGATTGCTTCCAGATATTTCTTATCTTGTCTTTTCCAGTGATTAACATTATATTTTTAACCAATCCCAAATAATTTTAATGATTATTGCTTTATTATGTAGTTTGAGGTCAGCAAGTACTGTTCTGCCTCTATTCCTTCTTTTAAGAAAATATTTCCCTAGAGATCATAGGCCTTTGGTAAGGTCAGATAAATTCTGTAATTATTTTGACTCATAAAGTAATCCTTTGGTAATTTGATTGGTATAGCACAAGATGAACAAAATTATTTACAAAATGCCATCAATTTTATCATTCTGAAATAGTCCGAATATGAACAATGAACATCTGTCCAATTATTTAAGCTATCTTTTATTTCTATATAGAGTGTTGTTGTATTTGTATATATTTTGAGTGTGTCTTGGTACTTTATCTGACAGATATTTAATGCATTTTAAAATTATTATGAATGGAATCTCTTTTCTATTGTCAAGTGTTGTTTTTAATAAATGGAAAGACTGATTTTTGTGGGTTTCTTTTATAATCTGGTACTTGCTGAAAGCTATTCATTGTTTCCGCACAAAGAAAATTAATTATACCTAGGATAAGAAGGGAAGTCATCAAATGGGAGAAAAAAAAAATCTTTGTATCAAATTTCTATGAAAAACAGTTTGATATCAAAGATATATTAACAATTAGCATATACAGGGTGTTTCAGAAGTTTTAGTACAGTTATATACTTTAGTAGCTTAATTATGTTATTTAGATAGCATTTAAAATTATTTTTTCAAATGCCACTTTTTGATTATATTGTGGTCAATAAAAGATTGTTTAATGTTTGCTTTCTGCATATGTTTGTTGGTTAAATAAAAATGTAATGACACTAACAGTGCTAAAGAATGTGTGTCAAACAACAAATCATAAAAACAATAGTTAATTTTCTCAAAGAAAATAACTACAGTGAGCCGACATGCTAGAGTATTTGGAATGCAGCCAAAGCAGCAGTCTTTGGGGGGAAAGTTTATGTCTCCAAACACTTTCATCAGCAAATAGAGAAAATACAACTAAAAAGCCAGATAAACATTAAAATAACAATGCATAAACCATTAGGTAATCTGATTAAAAAGAAAGAAAACCAATTACTAATATCAAAATGAAAAAGAATTCCAAACAAATGAAGAAGTAAAGGAAATCATTAGAAACTGTTTTACCCGACTACATTCCAATGAAACTGATAATATAAATGAAATGAGTGAATATTTAAAAAAAATAAATGAACAGAACAAGAAACAGAGGATTTAAATAAACAAATCTCTGCCACAAATGAACTGCCAAAAGAAGAAAAATCACAGGACCACCTGGATTTGCCAATGAATTCTATTAAACATTCGATGAACAGTTAATTCCAGAATTGCAGAAATAGGAACAGAAGAAATCCTACCAAATTCCTTCTATGACATAATCTTAATCCATAAACCAGTTAGAATTAATATAAAGTAAACTATAGACCAATATCTATAAGAAGTATCAGTGCAAAAAAAAAAGAAATAAAATATTAGCAAAGAGGCTACAGCAACATATTTGAATGATGTATCCAATTTGTTTTTATAACAAGAATGAAGTGTTGATTCAATATTGGGAAAATTATAAATATAGTAGATTATATTAATAAGAATGATGAGAAAATATACTATGGGGGCAGCGAGGTGGTGCAGTGAGTAGAGCACCAGCCCTGAAGTCAGGAGGACCTGAGTTCAAATCCGGCTTCAGACACTTGACACACTTACTAGATGTGTGATCTTGGGCAAGTCACTTAACCCCAATTGCCCTGCCTCCCCCCCTGCAAAAAAAAAAATACATATGATGGGGGCAGCTACGTGGCGCAGTGAGTAGTGCACCGGCCCTGGAATCAGGAGGACCTGTGTTCTAATTTGGCCTCAAACACTTGGCACATGTACTAGCTGTGTGACCTTGGGAAAGTCACTTAACCCCAATTGCCCTACCTTCCCTCCTCAAAAAAAAAGTATATGATATATCAGTAGGTGAAGGAAAAAAAAAAACAAAACTTTTGTCAATTCAGTACCCATTTGTCTTGGAAAAAAATAGAAAACAGAGAAATAAATGGATAATATTTTAAATAGTATCTCTTTAAAGAGCCAACATTATATTCAATGGGGATAAATTAGAGCCTTTCTAATGAGATTAGGAGTAAGGAAAGATCTCCTTTATAACCAGTTACTTAGTATAGTACTAGAAATACTGGCTCTCACAATCAGGAAACTAAAAGAAGTTGTGGGAATGAGCACAGGGAAAGAAGAAACAAAATGATCAGTTTCCTTAAATGACATGATTGGTTTACTTCCAGAACCTTCCAGAAGGTTAAATATTAAGACTCTTCTGAAAAGTTACAGAAAATAAAATAAATGGGAAAGGAATAAGCATTCATGTAGCACCTACTATGTGCCAGGTACTTTGCTAAGTGCCTTAAAAATATTATCTCCCTCCCTCTCTCCCTCCCCAACCCCATTGAGAAGGCAAGCAATTCGATATAGTTATACATGTGTAGTCATGCAAGACTTATTTCCATAATATTCATGTAAAAGAAAACAGACCAAAATCACCCAAGAGAAATTAAGGAAATTCTTTTAAAAAGTATGATTCAATCTGTATTCTTTCTTTTTCACCATTCTTTTCCATTACTTCTTTCTCCGGGGATGTATAGAGTTTTTCATCATAAGTCACTGATAGTTGTCTTGGATCATTGTATTGTTCAGAATAGCCAAGTCATCCACAGTTGATCATCTTCTGACATTGCTGTTACTTTGTACAATGTTCTCCTGGTTCTGCTCATTGAACTTTGCATCAGTTCATGTAAGTCTTTCCAGGTTTTTCTGAGAGCATCTAGCTCATCATTTCTTATATCACAATGTATTCTATCACAAACATATATCACAAAGTGTTCAGCCATTTTCCGATTTATGGATATCCCCTTAGTTTCCAGTTCTTTGCCACCAGAATAAAGCTGCTGTAAATATTTGGATATAGTTCCAGATTGCTCCACATAATGGTTGATTCATTTCATAATTCCACTAACCATGGTATTACCTCAGTATTGTTTTAATTTGCATTTCTCTAATCAATGGTGATTCAGAGCATTTTTATGGCTATAGGTAGCTTAGATTACTTCGTCTGAAAGCTGTTCATATTTTTTTAGTCATTTATCAATTGGGGAATGGCTCTTATTTTTGTAAATTTGACTCATTTCTCTATATATTTGCGAGATGAGGCCTTTATTAGAAGAACTTGCTTCATAATTTTTTTACAGTAATGATTGCTAACTACGTTTTCCTCCATCCTATTTCCCCCATTTATTCTATTTTCTTTCTGCTTTCACCCTGTCCGTCCTTAAAAGTGTTTTGCTGCTGACTATTCTCCCCCAATTCACTCTCTCTTCTATGAGCACCCTCCTCATTTCTCTTATCTCCTTCCCCTCCTACTTTCCTGTAGAGTAAGATAGATTGCTATACCCAATTGAGTGTGCATGTTATTTCCTCTTTGAGCCAATTCCAATGGGAGCAAGGCTGAAGCATTCCCTGCCATGTCCCCCATCTTCCCCTCAACTGTCCTTTCCCTTTCTCCCAATGCATTCGTCTCTCACCCCTGATTTTTAATTTTTTAGATATCATCCCATCATATTCAACTTATGCTTGTGTCCACTCTGTGTGGGTATACATATGCATGTATATGCATATGTATACACACTCCTTCTAACTGCCCCCTAATAAGAAAGCTCTTATGAATTACAAGTATCATCTTCTCCTGTAGCAATGCAGACAGTTAAACCTTATTAAGTCCCTTATGATTTCCCTTTCCTATTTACTTTTTTATGCTTCTCTTGAGTCTTGAATTTGGAAATCAGATTTTCTATTCAGCTCTGGTATTTTCAGCAGGAATGCTTGAAGGTCTTCTGTTTCATTGAATGTCTATTTTTCCCGCTGAAGGATTATACTCAGTTTTTCTGGGTAGGTGATTCTTGGTTGCAATCCTCGCTCCTTTGTCTTCTGGAATATTTTCCAAGCCCTCTGCTCCTTTAAAGTAGAAGCTGATAAATCTTGTTTTAGCCTGACTGTGGCTCCACAATGCTTGAATTGTTTTTTATGGCTGCTTGCAATATTTTTTCCTTCACCTGTGAGCTCTGGGATCTGGCTGTGATGTTCCTGGGAGTTTTCATTTGGGGATCTCTTTCAGGAGGTGATTGGTGGATCCTTTCAATGTCTATTTTACCCTCTGGTTCTAGAATATCAGGGCAGTTTTCCTTGATAGTTTCTTGAAAGATGGTGTCGGCTCTTTTTTACCATGGCTTTCAGATAGTCCAATAATTTTAAAATTATCTCTTCTGGATCTATTTTCCAGGACAATTATTTATCTAATGAGATATTTCATGTTGTCTTCTATTTTTTCATTCTTTTGATTTTGTTTCAATTTGCTCAATTCTAATTTTTAAGGATATTTTCTTCAATGAGCTTTTGTACCTCCTTTTCTATTTGGCCAGTTCTATTTTTTAAAGAGGTCTTCTCTTCAGTGAATTTTTGTATTTCTTTTTCCATTTGGCCAATTCTGCTTTTCAAAACATCCTTCTCTTCATTCAATGTCTGTTTTCCCAGTCATCTAGCTCATAGCATAGGTGTTGTCCTAGACTCCTCCCTCCCACTCACCCCACATATCTTCTTGTTTGTACCTTCGCAACATCTGTCATCGTCTTCTTGCCACTGACGCAGCTGTGAGCATATTCTTGACATTTACCACTTCTAGCTTGTACTGTTGCAATAGGCATCTGGTTGATCTCTGTCTCAACTTTCTCTTCCCTCTAATCCATCTTCCACACAGCTCCCAACAGGTTTTTTTGGTAGCCCACTGTCTGAACATGTAGCCCCCCATTCAGCGAGCTCTGGCAGCAGCTTATTACCTCCATGATCAAATATTAAGAAATTTGTTTGGCATTTAGTGGCCTTCATAACCTTCCCTCTTCCTGTTTCTCTCCTTCTCATGCTTTATTCCCCTTCACACACTCGTCTTTCTCTCAGGTCTTCAAATAGAACATTACGTCTCCTGTCACTTGCCTTTACGTTGGCTTTCAGGCATACCAGGAATGTTCTATCCCTAGTGACCACCTCTGGGTTTCTAAGACTCAGTTCTTCTCCCGCCTTTTACAGACATTTCTGGGGGCCCCCATCCACTGCTCTAGTGGCTAGTTCCTGCCCTTATGAAATGACCTTCCACTCACTTTGTACCTCACTTTTTTGCTCTTAGTTGTTTACATGTTGCCTCCCTCCCCTATTAAAGAATATGATCCTTGAGAGCAGGAAATGGTTTTGCTTTTCCTTATCACATAGTAAGCACTTATTAAGTGCTTGGTAACTGACTGACAAGCAAAGCATTATATTGAGCCCCTAATGTACAAATTCCAAACTGTACCCTGCATTCTAATAATTACCTCCCCCATATCATCAAGCCTACTTCTGATCCTTCCCTACACAGACCTGACATCACAGTTAATCATGAGTTCTTTTTACCTAATTGTTTGTTGCTTCTCTTCTACCTTTTCCTTTTCCTTTTTATTTCTGCCCCAAATTCTCTTCCATTGCCGTTAGCCCTCACCTTTTTACAATAATGTGACTTTAATGGTAAACTGTCTAGCAAAGTGCCTTGCATGTAGTAAGCACTGTATAAATGTTAGCTATTATCATGATTGTTGTTGTTGTTAGAAAAAAATCATATTTATTGAATGACATGCTAGATTGAAGATGGTGAGACAAGTATGAAATAGCAATTGTATTTACCCATCCTATCTTGGCCCACTATCTTGTGTATGTTGGATAATAAGCAATTTCTTTTTATAGTGTTCAGTAAACATTATTGAGAATCTATCCTGCTTTTTTGCCATCTCATTGTTTTACATTTAATATTGGTGGGATCGCCTAGATGAATATATCTTAGAATAAATATGTACATATATTTCTATTTTGGAAAACAATCAATTTTTAAGAAATGGAGCAAGGACTATTATTGATATTATGTCTCTTTGAAACCTGATGCCCCAGGTTACATCCACTGTTATGTGCTATCATTACACAGAGTTGGAATATTGCTTCTAGGGAATTATTTCAAATAAAACTAACTTTAAGATTCGATATATAATGTCTTTTCTCTTTGTTCAGCTAGTTAGCTTGAATTCATTCATTTTACTAATTTCAGTTGTGCATCTACGAATACTAAAGCTGACAATTTTACTCCAAACTCATCTCTTTCCTTCAAACTTGGTCATTTCCTTAAGAAATGTGGATATATTTGAGAAGGATAAAAGGAAAGCCACAGAAATATTGACTGGATACCTAATGTATCTGTATAGTCTCAAAGAAGATTTTTGTAGCCAGTGGTGGTGGACTTTCAAATATGCCTTTACAGTGGCAGGCGGCCTGGGGTTGGTTTGGGACATATATTATCTCCCTAGATGGGAAACCTTGCTGGAGAAACTCCCTCCATTGATATGTTGATGAGTTACTTACTTGGGATTTAGAGAGTTGCCAGGGACACTGAGAATTGAAGTGAGTTGCCCAGGGTTACATAACTATTATGTATCCCAGGCAGGAGGAGAACTCTGGCCACCCCTTTGTCTACCATTATTACCTTGCTTATGTACAAAGTACCTGCTTTAGGCCAGATATTTTTCTCTGTTTTGGAAATATAGAAGCAAAATTGAAACATTGCCTGCCCTCAAAGAGCTTACATTTTAAGGGGAGAAATATTGTGTTGGCGTGTTTTTACAGAAGATACACAAAATAAATTCAAACCATCTGCAAGAAGGCACTAAATCCTGGATGGGAGACCATGCCAGTCTTCATTTAGCAGGTGGTGCTTGAGCCAAGCCTAGAAATAAAGCAGAGGTTCTAAGAGGTAGGGGTGAAGATTAAGTATTTTCCAGGCATAAAGGAGAGCCAACATGAAGGCAAGAGATGGGAGATGGATCATGGGAGGAGCAGCAAGGCGGCTAGTCTGGCTCAACCCTAGAGCATGGGAAGGAGAGTCAGCTTTTTTCTTTCTGTCCTCAAGGCTTACCACTGGGCCTGGCATATACAGTAGTGCTTAATAAGTGCGTATTGATTGTTTGACGTAACCTTTTTGGGTCTCAGTTTCCTCATCTGTAAAATGAGGGAGTTGAACTAGATGACCTTTGAAGATTGAGGTCCCTTCCATTTCTGAGTCTCTGATTGCACAATCATGACCAGAGGCTGTGAAGCCATGGAAGTAGGGTACTGCTGAGGATCTCAGAACATAGCCATATTTTCAGCCTAGTGCTCTGAGAGAATACTTTCTTTATATTTGCAGATCTCCCATTTAGAGTGCTTTGAATATGAATATAGCTACCCATGGCTCCTGAAAGAAGGAGTTCCTATCTAGCGAAGAAGGAGGTTTCCCCTGGTACCTCACTCTTCCCTTACTGGAGTGGGTCCGTTGTGACCTTTGTTGGCCTTTGTGCCCCAGGAAGAGTTATGGTACTGTCAAATTGGGCTCCCTGCCCCCACTCCCATTCCTTCTTAAAGAAGTACAAGAAAACGTGGAGCATCAGACAACTGTCCACTTTTGTTAATGCCACAGTTTCTGAACGTGGGCCCCCTCTGATAAGGTTGAAAGCGTTTGGTTTTCTACTTGGGATGGAAACAAACAGAATCTGTTTTAACAAAAAAGGAAATGTACTGGCAATGTCATTTGTACCATTCCCTGCTGGGACTCTCTAAATGCAGATACTAACACATGGGCCAAGTGCTTTCAGGTCATCAGAAGTGTGTGACTGGTGTTTGGGAGGACTTTGAATTTCAACACCATTATTTAAAGCCTTGATGATTTGCCATTTTCTTTAAGCACAAATTGGGGAAGAAACAAAATAAAAGATGGTTGGCACCAAAAGTGTATTTTTTTGATAAATATCTTTTAGCTTAATTATGAATCATAGAAATTAATTTAGAAATGATAGATTCCTCTTGCAAATAAGATCATGACATTTGTGGGAGTTGTTTTACATGCATAATGTATTCAATTACTTTTCTTTTTTAATTACAGGAGTTGTAAACCTGTATTAATATAGAATGCAGAATTAGAAAGCTTTGAGGAATTTAATTGAACTTAAATTAGAAAATGCTTAAGTCCCATGTGTTTTTGTCTGGCCTAGAAAATGGATAGGCAGGCTTGAACCTAAGAGACTGGAGAATGGGCAGGGTGCAGTAGCTGCTTAGATGCGAGGGACAAAGGACAACTGTGAGATGACAAACTTTACTTCCTTTTCTCTAGTCCTTTGAAGCTTGCAAAGCTCTTGCCTTATATTACTCCTGTGAAGTAGATAATAGTAACACTGTTATTCCCATTTTATAGATGAGAATCTCGAGGTTCATTGAACCTACATCATTTGCCTATATTCCCACAACTGGTAACTGTTGGAACCAGGATTTGAATGCAGGTCTCGCCTAATGTTGCATCCAGTCCAGTTTCCATTCTGCCAAGCTGTAATAGGGAAAATGGTTGTGATGGTGACAAAAAGGGGGGTAATTAAGAAAAGGAACATATTTGAAGAAAACGCATGCTTTATGTTTTAGGCTTATTTTGTAAAGAGCGTGGTGGGACATCTGTGTGGAAAATTCCCTGCAGGCTGCTGGTGATATTGGAATTGATCCACGGGTCAGGGATGGAGAGATGTTAATGGGAGGAGAGCAAAGAAGCTTCACTCTGGGAGTATACATACTGGATGTACACTGCCTCATATTATACACTACTCTCATCATGACACAGGGTTAGGCAGAGCAGTCAGTTGAGTATGGGGCAATCAGCTCCAGAGGCGCTGAGCTGAAGAGCAGTATGATGAGGTGTAGCTGGAGAAGGGCAGGGGATTCAGTGGATCAACATCTAGGGAGCATAAGAGGACAATCAGAGAAGGCCAGATTAGACCCAGGGTCTGCATGGAAAGGGGGAAGGTAGGAGCAAGGTGACAGGTTGGATATGTATCCCTAGAGCTGAACTGCTCTGCTCTTGGGACCACTGACTAATGCCATCTAGGTAGGTTTGCAGCATTATGCCAGGATTTGATGAGATTTGTTCACATTATATTGAGAGCCCTTTAGGTGGGCCAGAATTATGGAACGTATGGTTCTAAAACAGAAGGTTATCTTTAAAAATGTTTTTTTTTTAATTTTGGGGAATTGGTCTCCATATCTTTCTCAAGCCAGAAGTACACAGCAGCCACTCCCCATCATAATCATCACAAAAGCTTTGAGCTTTTCCCATTTCTGACTTGAACCACTTCTCCCCTCCTTAGCTTGGTGGCTACCTGCTCCTGGGGGCCCACCATATTGGTGCAGTCTTAGTGCACACACCCATTAGTTTGAATCCTACTGTACCTCCAAAGTCCTGAGTTCAGGTGATCCACTGACCTTATCCTCTCCTAGAAGCAGGGAATCCAGGTAACTCTATCCATGCCCGCTTATCTGTAAACATAGTTGCTCTCTTCAGTACCATAGGGATTTCATTAAGTATGGGTTCTTCCTCCACCAGCACACATTGTAAGCTGAGGCCTTAAGAGTTTCTGGAACCAAAAAGGTTCATAGCCCAGTTCATACCCTGGTGGCTGATGTTTTGAGGAGGAATCTGTTTAAAGTTGGTCCATTGATGACCGGTATTCCAGTTGTGTCTTCTCTGTGATATGTAGTCATAGACATTTTTTAGAGTGCTAGGAGATGAAATGCCTAGGGTCACAGAGTTAGTACAAGTTAGAAGTGAGACTCTAGCCCAAGTCTTTATGGCTTTTGGATCAACTGTAGCTGCTAGGTCATTTTGCTTCTCCTTAATCCTCTCCTTGTGCTTAGAGGTAAACTTTTGAAACCAGTCTCAGTGTTGTTGTACTCTTACAACAAACATTTTAATTAGTTGCTTAAAACAAATGGTGGCTTCATGGAACAACCTTCTGTGTTCTAAGTTAGAGGTACTATTCTAGTTGAGAACTTTAATTATAAAGATAACTGGTCATACTTACAAAGCCTACAAAAAGAGATTTGGATGGAGGCTTGATGGACCCTCATATATCCTGGGTACTTTCCTGCTCCTGTTCTTGTCTTCATGTTGTCATGCCTTCATGAAATGACCTTTTGCTTCTCAAAATGACTCATCCTTCAAAGTCTAGCTTAAATGTTACTTCTTCCATGATACCTTTTCTGATCCCTCCTAGCTAAAAATGTCTCCTTCCTTTGTGCTTCTGTAAACTTTTTTCCCACTTGAAGAACATTTCATCTTCTCTCTTCCAGCTATACTATTTCACGTAGAGATCTCATCAGCTCCTATGGTTGCTCTTATCAGCTCTATGCAAATGATTCTCAGATATACATATGTTTTATTCCTAACTTCTCTGCTGGCCTCCAGTCTCACATCTCCAAGTGTCTCTTAGACATCTCAAACTGGATGTCCCATAAACATTTTACACTCAACATGTCCAAAATTGAACCAATCATCTTTTCCCCTAACCCTCCTCACTTCAAAATTTCCATATTACTGCACAGGGTACCACCACCTTCTAGTCAACCAGGCTTATAACTTAGTTGTTATCCTTGATTGCTCACTCTTTCTCACCTCCCATATCCAATCAATAGTCAAGTTTTGTCATTTCCAGCTTTTCTCATATACACCTCTTCTCTGATACTATTACCACCCTACCGTATGCCCTCATTACTTCATGCCTGGATTATTACAGTAGATACTGGTTGTTTTCCCTGCCTCAAATCTCTCATCTCTCCAGGCCACCCTATACTCAGCTTTCGAGTTTACTGTCTTATTCATTAAATTCCAGTGGCTCCCTGTCATGTCAAGGATCAAATATAACATCCTCTATTTGGCTTTAAAAGCCTTTTATAACTTGGATCCTTCCTATCTTTTGAGTCTTCTTATACCTTACTTCTCTCTGAGTACTCTGGGAGCCAGTAACACTGGCCTCTTTGCTATTCTCCTGGCTGGTCTACGCTTGATGTGCCATTCCGTCTCCCCAAACTGAGCACTTTTGCTGGCTGTTCTCAATGTCTCCCTCCTTGTCTTTGCCTCCTGGCTTAGCCTCGCTTGCTTCATTTCATCTAAAGTCCCGCCCCCCTTTTGCAAGAAGCCTTTGCTAGTCCTCCTTAATCCGAGGGCCTTCCTTTTGAGACTGTCCCCAATTTATCCTGTACACTTCTTGTTTGTACTTAGTTGTTTACATGTTACCTCCCCCTTTAGACTGTGAGCTCCTTCAGGGCAGGAGCTCTGTTTTTTGCCTTTCATTGTATCACCACCACTTAGCACAGTGCCTGGCATGGAGTGATTAATGCTTTGTCCATCTTTTTCTCCCTCATAGTGCCTGAAAAAGTCTCTTACTCACACTATCCATTCACTAAATATTTGTCGAATTGGGCTGAATAGACTTAATCATAAAGAACCCTTAATATGTTCTTCTAATACTGGAATGACTTAATGAGATGATATGAGACAAGAAAGAAAGGTTATGTTTTGGCAAGAAGGAAAGGGCACCAGGGTTCAATACCTGCACTAAACTAACCTTTAAGTGGGCAATTAACATTTAAAGAAAATAAAGTTTGGAAGTATTTGTGAAGTAATTGCAGAAACAGGGAAAGTAGTTCAAGGTCCCTGTTTTGTTGAGAGGAATTATTTTTCCTCACAGTGACAGTCATTGGAAAATGGAGGTTGTGATTTCTAAAAGATGAAGAGAAAAATCTATTCAAAGGGCTACACTTTCCTTGTTGGGAGGATTAGGGGGAGGGGTTCTTTGTTTAGTTTTGATTCCTAACTTCGGCTCATTGATGTTTTTCAGGCTGAAGCTTGTGACCTTTTAAACCGTTCACCCTAAACTGGTTTTCCATTTGCTGGACGTTAAGTAATAACATCTCAAGGGAAAAAGAGGTCCAGGTGGGGTGCAGTCACCTCAAGGACTGTTCATCCTTTGTGTTGGCTTAGAGAAGATGTCAACAGCAGTGGCCTCAGGCAGGGTTCTGACTTCCACATTTGAAATTGTGTTTTTTGCTGAAAGTAGAGGAGTCTTAAAGACATACTTGCTTAGTGACAAGACTGACAATATTTACATCTGTCTTTCCCACTCCGCATCCCAGCTGTCTTTGCCTTCCAAGTAGGTGTTTACTTTTATGTTAGCATGCCTCGGAATTGCCATCTATTACATATGAGTGTCAAAATGAGTAAAAAGTGTGAGGAGGCAGTTAGGTGGTACAGTGGATAGAGCATGGGGCCTGGAATCAGGAAAACCTGAGTTCAGATCCAGCATCAGACATGGACTAGCTGTGCAGCCTTGTTTAAGTCACTTAACCTGTGGTTGCTACACTTTCCTCCTTTGTAAAATAAGAATGATAATAGCATCTGTGTCTCAGGGTTGTTGTGAGGATCAAATGAGATAATATTTGTAAAGTGCTTAGCACAGTACCTGGCACATAGTAGGTATGTGTGTGTGTATTTCTAGTTGTTATTGTCGTTGTTATCATTGTTATTATGGATTGGTCACTAGCGGTGTGAGATTTGAGGAGCAGCTGAATCATTGGCCAGCAGTTCACACTTCCAGCCTTAATAGAAACTTTAATCTACCACGAATTTAAGAGAAGTCATTTCATCTAGAGACTTGTTAATACTCTGACCTTATCGGGCATTGATAGTTGTACGGTATTTGCCTTGTAAGGGAAAGAGGTTCCTCAAATGAGAAGAAATCCAAGCTCCATGAATGGCTTCACCTTTGTAGAGCTGCCAAGAGCAAAGGAAGATCATGTTAGGGCTTGCTGTGGCCCTTTAGGATGGAGATTTCAAAAGGACTAGCAGGGCACCTCTTACATGGAGTAACAGTAACAGAAAGAAAGGTCTTCATGCCAAGCTCATTTCCTTTTGGGGGTTTATCCATTTCATAATCTTTGTTTCAGTAGTTAAAACTTATCATTGAGATAGAGAGTTTGATTTATGCATAATTGTTTTTCCTAATTTTAATAATATTATCCCTAATCTTTCTAATTTAGTTTTCACTGTAGTGAAAATCACTCAAGTTATCAGAATCAGTCTTTGTTTTCCTTAATGGAATACTTCACAAAATCCCATTAACAACAAGCAAACAAAAAAGAATAATTTTCATGCATCAACAAATATTTTGATTTTGAAAAGATAAGATGAGCTTTATTTCATATTTCTTTTCCCCATTCTCTGGACAAACAGAAATAAATCTTTAATCTTCATTTATCTTTTTCTGAACATATAACTCTGAATCAACCCTTCTCCTCATATTAAAGAATTCTATATTTGAATAATGCAAATTATTTCCATTCTCCAGATGATTTTTACAGTTACATGTGTGTCCATATATTTCCTAAGTCACAGGCCAGTAGTATCTTTAGCTCCAAGGGAAAGCGAAATGTAGGGGGAGGGAAAAGAATGAAGAGGAAAAGAAACCAAAGCAAGTGATGTAGAAAATTCAGGACCACCCTTGCCTTGGATGTCATTTGGTAGAGTCAGGGTGCTTGCCACTGTCTTAAAGCTTTGTGTCAATGTCTGCCTTACATTGTAATATCATGTTCCTAACCTGTTCAAATTCTATAGAGTTTCCTCACATGTTGGTTGAAGGCCAACATGACAACAATTAGGTCTGTCTCAAAGTCTAGGATTAGCTAGAGCTTTTCAAATGAATTAATCAATTTTTATTCTCCCAGGCACCGAACATGAGTATGCAGCAGATGTTATCATTTTTGCTTAATTCCCCATTAAACATAGGGATGCATTGTGTGCATAAACAGTGCCATTTTTTATAATGGGGAGTTTTCATTTAGGCCAAGTACAGTTTATCAGATTTAGGCTGGCCAGAAGTTTTTTACAGAATTTTGTAAAGTGTAGGTAGTTTTTGAAATATGAGTTTGCATGAGGCTGCAAGCCAGTTCTCTTTCTTTTTAGGTGCATGCATATACATACAAAGAAACATGCCTGTATATGTTAGCTTTAGTTTGCAGAACTTTTCCTGTTAAAAATGAAGATGGAAATATTTGACTGCATAGTAAAGGCCCAGCAACTCATTTAATTTTGGAGTATTATTTACATCTTTATAATAGAAATTGATATGATATGAGCATGACACAAGCACAGTGAACTTATTGTGGAATTAGAGTCCAACATCCTCAGTTATTGGTTTATTCCGAAACCCCCAAAACTTAAATATGGGAGTTTCAGAATAAACCATTCCATAAACAAATGCAGTCTTTTACAGAGAAACCATGCCATAGGATTGGTCACTGAGCTCACACTATAAACATGTTCAAACTTTTCTTCTGGCTAAAAAGGAAAGATCAGAGAAAAAGAGAGAGATTGATGCATGATTCATATGCCTATGTGCCCTGTCTGGTTGCTCAAATGTTAAGGGAAGTTGAACATAAAGAACTGATCCTTGTCATGACCATCTTGAATGAGAATATGTTGTTGAGACTCTAGTGCTGGATCCAAAGCCAAGAATAGCAGCATTTGTACCCTCTTCTGATGAGTGACCATGCCATGGGAAAGGTCTCCATTTCCTCATTAGTGAAATGGGAATAATGACTCCTCTAGTGACTGCCTCTGGAGCTTGCTCCAAAACTCAGATGAGCTAATGGATGGAAATCCCTTGATACATTGTAGAAATTTTCATGACTCCAGTGTAGGGCCCCTTTTGGTTTACTGTCCCTTCCAGTCCCTTCTTTATGCCAGCAAAGAGCCATAGTGAAAACTTGGTCTTAGAGCTCCTCTCCTGAAATATTTGTTGTTACATATAGACATTAGGACCTATCTAACAATGCGTTTGTGTATATTTATTACTTTCTTTCAGAACCTGGTAAAGAATCTTCCTGAGCAGAAGGAACTTAGTGCCTTAGCCCAAATGAAGAATGAATATGATGACCTCTGTGAGCCTGAACAATTTGGAGTTGTGGTATGTGGTGGAGGGACCCACATGGTCAGCTGCTCCAGATGCTGACAGGAAAAGCATTCCAGTTGTTTACTGAGTTTTGTAATTACTCTTGCTGTTGTCCAGTTGTTTCAGCTGAGTCCGACTCTTTGTGACCCCATTTGGAATTTTCTTGGCAAAGATGCTGGAGTGGTTTGCCATTTCCTTCTCCAGCTCATGACAGAGGAAGAAACTGAGGCAAACAGAGTGAAGTGACCAGCTAGTCAGTGTCTGAGCTGATTTGAACTCTAGGCCCAGTACTCTGTCCACTGTGCTGCCAAGCTGCCTAATTACCCTTTTCAGTTGCATTGATTGTCAACACATGTATTTTTTTAAATTACTTAATATTTATCTCCCCCAATTACATTTAAAAACAATTTTAAACATTTTTTGAGTTCCAAATTCTCTCCCTCCTGACTTCATTGAGAAGGCAAGCAGTTTGATACAGGTTATGCATGTGCAGTCATGCAAAACATATTTCTATATTAGTCATGTTGTGAAAGAAACACAGACAAAAAACGAAGAAAAATAAAGAAAGTTTTAAAAAGTACGCCTCGATCTGCATTTAGACTCCAACAGTTCTTTCTCTGGAGGTGGAGAGCATTTTTCTCATAAGTCCTTCGGAATTGTCTTGGGTCATTATATTGCTGAGAATAGCTAAGTCATTCACAGTTGATCATCGTACATCACATGTACTTTTAAATTATTACTTATCCCAGTCTGGAAGCAACCAAGAAGCTGAATTACTTTCATTAAAAGTCCTCTGGGCACCTGACGAGATGTGTTCCATGTCATAGCTTTGGTAGCCCATCAGAGGGCTAAGCACTTGGCATCTTTTGGGCTGTTCTTGAGCTCAAATGATTGTCAATTGATCATTTTCCTCAAAGGAGGGGCCTCTGACTTAGAATTTTATATTTCCAAATTCCAGTTTTCGATTAAAGTTTGAGAGGATACTTGCAAAGAAGATTATGACAAAACCCTTGTTTTTGAAAATATGAAAACTGTTCATTATGCACACTTGTATTTCAGTACATTTGCTCACTCAAATAGGCTTAATAGAATTATATAATGCTAGGTGGCACACTGGATAGAGTGATGGACCTGGAGTCAGGAAGACTTGCGTTCAGAGCTGGCCTTAGTTACCTACTAGCTGCATGACCCTGGGCAAGCCACTTAACTTCTGTTTGACTCAGTTTCCCCATCTGGAAAATGGAGATAGTATTAATACATACCTAGGGGATAATATTTGTAAAGTACTTTGTATACCATAAGTGCTGTATAAGTATTAGCTATTATCATGATTATCATCATTATCATTATTCTATCCGTAGTATTTAACTTTAAGCATCATCAACAATCCAAGTGCCCAGGGAAAAAATCTTAGTTAAGTTTTACTCTAATTTGAGTTTTAGAATTAGGGAGTCAACCAAATTAACTAGGTATTAAATAGAAACACTTTAAGTGACGTTATATACCAAGGATCAAAGATTTCCTAGATCATAGCACCCTTGAAACATTCATCTGTGTGTGATAGTTATGTGTTTTCAGGCAGGATAACATCCAGGTCCTTGGAAGACATTTTTCAGGACTGTAGTTTATCTTGGGAAAATGTATTAGTTTTCTAAAGAATTCATTCAGGAAGAATCTCTGATATCGTAGTGAAGAAACAAAGTTTGGCGATAGAAAATAACAATAGATCTTTGGAACTAAAATCAAAATGTAAAGCTGAGCAATTTTCTTGTTTATACTCATAACCATAAACAATTATTTGCCTCTAAGTACAGGAATAGTAGCCATTTTTTTTCACTGCCCACCATCCTTACATGCCCACTTGGTAGAAGATCAAAGACATTTTAAAGCAGTATTTGTAGGCAGTAACTGATTTAATACACTACTATCTGAAATACCCAAAGAGAAGTTAGTGAAATATAACATTTAGGAAGGAAATTACTAAGATAATTATGTCCCTAAATTTCAGCTTTATAGATTAATTGTGAGAAATATCATAATTAACTCCAATTGACGTCTTCTTTGGGTGCCTCATTATGACCTTGAGACTATGCCAGAGGAATGTAAGCTCTACCAAATCCAACCCAGCTGGAAAGGCTTGGAGGGGTGGAATATAACAGTGAACTGTCTTCCCAAGGACTGGACACCTTAAATTCAAAAAGGAACATCCCTAGAAAGGAATTCAGGAAGCATCACTAGGTGAAGAGGTGTTCATTTGGGGGCTGTTTTTGTTTGGATCCAGTATTCCTAGAGTTTAAGATCTTTCTGCATCTTGATTTGGTCATCTAATTATATTGGCTATTACTCCTAGGTTTGTGTTGTCTCTGAATTTGATGACTACACACACACACACATACACACATACGCATATATTTAGGGCATTTGTAGAAATGACTGAACAATATTTAAGAGGAAAACGCTGCTGGTAATATTCCATAGTCTTCCTCTGCAGACGTTCTAAACTGATCGAAATGTGCTCTCATTCAGCCCATATTTCTTCATCTTTTCTACAAGAATATTACAAGAAGCTTTATTAAGTGCCTTCCTACAGTGTCCCCGGCTACTAGCTTAGTAACCTTACTGAAGAAGATGTCCAATAGATTTTATTATCTGTTGGCATAAAGACATAGTTGAATTTTACTTTTACTTAGGATTTGGCATGATTTTTTTAAAAGAAAATTTTATCATCTAATTGGATTAGCAACTGTCTTTATTGTAGGAAAAAGTTCATAAAGGGCAATCTGACTTGTGTTATTAGTAAGAATATGTTTCAAACACAAGTATAAGAGAAAATAAGATGTTAGAAATTGAGTTGAAGAAAAGTAAATTTCTTAGCATCAACACATCGGTGTTTTAATAATTTACCTTAATTACATAATCAGTATGCCCATCAATTTTAATAAAGGTCAGTTAGATATTTAAAATGCATTAAGCAAAGGAATATATTGTAATTGGGTTACTTTCTGAAACATCCAACTTGATGTCTGTCCTCTTTCTGAATGAAAATTGGCATACCACATACATTTTCATAGCTTTAGCTCAATTATATGTTAAATCAAACATTTTGATGCTTTGAAGTTTAATCTTCATTTCAACTGAAAATCACAATCAGTGTAAATTTCTGGTTGTGACAGACCCTTGGAGGCATGTCCCTATGGGATTGGTGATGCTAATGTGCTTAGTGGTATTGTAGTTTTTGGCATAAGCTTAGGCCAGTGATTCTCCAAGCATGATCTGGGGACTCCTGGGGGTCCCTGACACCCTTTTAGGGGGTCTGAAAAGTCAAACCTCTTTTCATAATAATGCTGAGATGTTTAAATTTCTAATACTGTAAATATGTATAGATTACAACCCACCCAAACAAAAGTTCTTGGGAAATCTTCAGTTTTTAAAAATGTAAAGGGGGGAAAAAGTTGGAGAACCACTGTCTTAGACTCATGCTAGCAGGAGGCCTTAAGCTCTTGCAGGCTTCCCTAGAAACCTGATGAAAATCCTGGCATGCTTGAAATTCTGGCTTCCTTCTGGAATGGCTAATACTGGTTTGCCTGGGGAGGCCTAGCCACACAGCCCGCCAATGGCTCACGCCCTAACCTTTCCCTTTCAGAATCAAGTTTAAGACATCATCCTAATTACACACATTTTGTTGGCTTTAAGAAAAATCCACAAACCTTATGAGGAAGGGCTGACAGTTAGAATCCCCAGTAGGAGTGTGGAATGTTGAGTATCTCTAGCTGGGGATGCAGACCCATACTGTGTGTGTCTATTAAACTAACACATCTTCTGAGGAAAGGAAGGCAATAATTAGTTCTTTCGGTAATCTGTACTTTGTTTTTCTGACTTCAAAATTACACATATTTTTTCAATTAAAAACATTGTAAAGCTATAATCTGACAAGAAGATGTGGAGAGTTGAACACATGAGAACCTTTAGAATGGAAGGCCTGGATCACTAGTTCCTGCTGCTGGCCCTTTAGAATTCTTTTTCTTTGTGTTTTAAAATGTCTGGGGCAGGAAGGCTGCTGCTTTTCCAGTGACATTTGGGAACACCATTCCCAAGCAAAGTTGCTGTGCTCTCTAATTATTCCATAAAGATGAACTGAAGTGGAGGCATTCTATTAAAGATGGCATAATTGGGTAAAAAGGAAATACTGAATTTTTTTCCTGCATCCACAAGGCTGGAACCTACTAGGTCATAGCTCCCCAAGGACAGAAAGTAAGGTGTATGTTAGCAAAATATTGTGTGCCTCCCTAATGCCTGGTACAATGCCCTGCACACAGTAGGTACTAAACAAAGGTTTGTTGACTTGAACAGATGATTCGTTTTCATACAGAATACTGACTTCTCTGGGGTGTCAACAATGTAGTATTTTTCATATTTGCTTACTCACTGATGAAATCATGTGTTTGTTCTTTCTTTCTCATTATTCCAAGTATTCTTTAGTTTCTAATGTGATGTCTTTAGTATATTCATTTCTTTTACTTCTCGTGTGTTTGTGTATATATGCTGTATGTTCATCTTGAGAAGTACCTTAATTTTCTCTGGAAAAAAAGCAGTTGGCTTGATGGTGTTTGGAGGGACAAATTGGTTACATAAAGTCCTCTGTATATTATAATTTCCCATGCAGGCTTTCATGTTCTTGTTCCCTTTATTTTTTCCTCCTAATTCATGTGCCTATTTCTGTCAGTGGCACTGCCATTAACTCAGTCACCCTGGCTGTTATCTCTGCTTCCTTTTCCCTCACCACCCACATTCACAGCATTTTCAAATCTTGTTGATTATATCTTCACAATACCTTTCACAGACCTCCAATCCTTTCTATTTTTAGTGCAAATGCCCTAGTACAGACCTGGACTGCTACATCCAAGGACTGTTTTAATCCATTGACAAACTTTTGTTAAGTACTTATGTTATACAAGTCCCTTTACTTGGTACTGAGCCTTAAGGTAAGTATTGTCCAAGGATGTGACATCTACACAGCTCACTATCCTATAGCAGGCCACCATTTCCCATTCATGGAAGGCACTCCCTCCTCACCTCTACTTCTGGGAACACCCAGCTCTTTTCCCAGGCTCAGCTCCAAGTATTATCTCTCAGGAGGGAACAGAATTATTCTGGTCTCCTCTAGTTGTTAGGGGCCCTCCCTCAATCATTTTGTATTTCTTTTGTTTGTGTAAGGGAGGATTTGCACATGAATTGGTGACCTCCCCCCCACTCAATTAGTCCCAATATCGTTATTAAGTGAGATACTCTCTATTGAGTCAGTTGTAAGGATTAACTGAATGTGAACAAGGCCTAGACCCTTCTGTTCAATCAGTTAATCAGAGGCTTTAGATTAGATGCAGACAATCCTTGGTTAATTTAGACCTGCACAGATAATATCTTGGTTCTCATTTCCTCAAATCTAGTTAGCTTTTTATATTTTTCTTGACTCCTGTGTTTTCATTTTTTTTTGTTTCTGCTCAGTTTTGATTGAAAGTCCTCTATGTTATTAAAGTTCTATTTTTTTACCTTGTAGGATTATACTCAGTTATTCACGGTTGGAAGTGTAATAACTCTCTAGAGTCCTCTCTCAAATTGTATTCACTCTCATGAATTGCAGTCCCAGAGGGTAGACTACTCTCAGGGCACCAGGGGATAATATTGTGGGTGGCTGTTTCTACTACTATAACTCATGAGCCCAAGCTGTTAAGCTTCCCATTTACAATAAGTCAGTAGACTTAATTACCTTTTATTAAAGACATGCGCTAAGATGGCATAGTATTATATCACATTAATATGCCACAACTTGTTCCACCTTTTCCTAGTTGATGGGTACCCCCTTGGTTTCCAAATCTCTGCTAACACAAAAAGTAAATATTTTGTACATAATGAGTCCTTTTCTCTCTTTATTTGATCTCTTTGGGGGTATATACCTAGTATTGATATCACTGGGTCAAAGGGTATGCACATTTTAAGAACTTTTGGAGAACAGTTCAAAATTACTTTCCAGAATGACTAAACCAGTTCACATCCCCGCCAATGGCATATTCACTTACCTATTTTCCCATAGCAACTCCAGCATTTTCCTTTTTTGTTAATTTTGCCAATTCAAGGAGTATGGCAAAAGAACCTCAGAATTATTTTTAATTTTCATTTCTCTAATTATTAGGGATTTAGAGAATTTTTTCATGTGGCTATTAATATATGTCTTCTTCTGAAAACCACCTATTTATATCCTCTGGTCATTTGTCAACTGGGGAATAGCTCTTCTTATAAAGTTGACTTGTTCCCCTATATGTTTTAGAAATGAGTCCTTTATCAGACATACTTCCAGCAATTTTTTCCCCCATTTTCCTGCTTCTCTTCTAATATTACCTGCTTTGGTTTTGTTTGTGGCAAGTAAATTTCAATTTTATGTAATCAGAATTGTCCATTTTACCTTTTCTAATCCTTTCTGTCTCTTTCTTGCATGAGTTCTTCCCTTAACCCTAGATTTGACAGGTAATTTCTTCCTTGCTCCTCTCATTTACTTATGTCTACACCTTTTATGTGTGAGTGTTGTCCTCATCTGTAGCTTATCTTGGTATACACTGTGAAATTTTCATCTAAACCTATTTTCAGCTGGACTTTGTTTTAGTTTTCTCAACAATAATGAGTTCATGCCCCAATAGCCAGGAACTTTGTGTTTGTCAAATAGTAGACTACTGTGTTCATTTGTTTCTGTATTCTTTGTACCTAATTTGTTCCCCTGATCAACTCCTTTTCTTACCCAGTACCAAATTGTTTTCATGATTATGGCTTTGGAACATAAAGAGATCTGGTACTTCCAGGCCTTGTTCGTTTCCATTTTTTCCAGTAGTGGTTTTAACTGATTTTATATTTCATTAATCACAGCATCTAAATTTGGAAAAAAATGTAATGCCTATTTACAGATTGTGTGTACAAAGGGTGTATTTCCTTTTCTGTTATACTCATTCCTAATGCAAATTTTTGGACCTAAATGGAATTTAGAATGGAAATATTTGATGCATGTGTGGGTTCCAGGCTCCCCTGTCATAATTCTGTTACACCTCATAGGTCCAGAGCCCACATTTTGCTAACTATTGCCCTCAGTATACCATAGGAAAGGAAAGAGCAGGGGCTGTCTGTATAGAAGTATTTATTGCTCTTTGATTTGTGCTGGCTAACAATTGGAAATAATTTCTGTTTCCAACTATTGGACAATGGCTGAGTAAATTATTGTAGGTTATTTTAATATTAGGGTACCATGAAAATGACAAAAGTAAAGAGTACAAGAAAATCTAGAGAAATGTATATTTCAAGATGAAACATGTGGTAAACAGTATTGAAGAGAACCAGACATACGTTATGTGTAAGCAGTAAAGACAGCAGACCCTTCTAAGTGGGTGGTTTAGTTCACGTAAAAGAAGACTGGGTTTGGAGTCAGAAGGCTTGTGTTCAAATCCCATTTTTTTGGCCTTGGGCAAGTCACTTAACTTCTATGTCTCAGTTTCCTTTTCTGTAAAGGGAAGAAGTTGAACAGATACCTAATATCCCTTGTAGTCACAATTGCACGTATTTGGAAAGGACATATAGTGCATATACGTATGTGATATTGTTCTTTTTTTGGCAAAAAATTAGATTTGCCTATTTTAAATCAAAATGAAAATTGTTCATATTCTTGAGTTTTAGCATGGAAATTTGATCCATAGTTGCTTTAATAGCTCATTTACTAGTTTTTGACAAAAATATACACACACATACATACACATACATACATGTAAGAAAGAGCACTAGATTTAGAATCAGAAGACTTGGTTTCAAATCTCATTGCTACCACTTACCAACTCTGTGACCACTGGAAAATCACTTAACCTCTCTGCTTTGGTTTCCTCATCTGTAAAATAAGAGAGGGTTGGCCTAAATGACTTCTGAGGTCCCTTCCAGCTCGATATAGATGACCTTAAGAAAGATTGCATGCTAATGATGTGCTCTCTTTCTCCATGTAGCAACATGGTTCTAGGGATTCCTTGGTTCTAGGGATCTGTCTATGTGCACATGCATGAGCATGAACACAAATTTGTGTGTTCTTTAGTGTTCTCTTTCTGCAAATGAATGTGATGTTTGGATTGCAGAGCAGCATTCACCAGCTGCATAGGTAGTGAAGCGTATAAGACTTAGATTATAAACAAAAGTACATGAAACTCTGTGGGGAAATAACCCACTTGTAGCTGCTCTCACTGCATTTTTTTAATATAGTGTAAATCAGCACAAGAAATGAGAGCCCCTTGATGTGGTTTTGATAGACAAGTACCTCATAACACAAATAAATCCCTGCCATAATACACCACCGTGGTCAATGTCCCACAGCACTTCAAGGAATGAATAATAAAACAAAGAATGCCAGTCATCTCCAGTGCTGCAAGGGATGACAACTGAAAACAAACATATTTCAACATAGTTTTTGTTCTATTTACTTATATCACTTAGGTGTACTCAAGTGCCT
Source organism: Trichosurus vulpecula (assembly GCF_011100635.1). NCBI lineage: Eukaryota > Metazoa > Chordata > Mammalia > Diprotodontia > Phalangeridae > Trichosurus > Trichosurus vulpecula. The sequence goes on along the minus strand of NC_050582.1, from coordinate 11,072,829 downwards.
TTTAATAATTCTATACCTGGCTGGGGATGCATCATTTGTATACGTTAGTTAGCCTAGCACACTGCTGGCACCATAGTAAACTTGTTTAATTGAATGGGATCAAAGACTTATCTTAAACAGGAAATGTTGTTGCCTGTTATGTCAGTTTCCTGCTGGAGTGGAGTCGTCAGCTCTCTCTTGTCTGTAGGATTCCATACAGACTCCTCGGTTTGGCAGCTACAGCCCTTTAGAGAGTAGCTCCAAGTGATCTTTCCAGGCAGATTCCACCTCACTCCCCGTCAGGCACTTGATGTTCCAGACAGACTGCCCTGTTTGATGTCCTCCATTTTGGCCTCTGTGCTTAGGACTGTCTTTTGCATCACTTCACCCTCATGGAATCTTAGGTCCCTTCAGGACTCAGGTTCTCCTGATTTGCCCATGTAGTGTTTCCTTCCCCCTTCACCCACCCTACTCCCATGACTTGGTATTTATTTTGTATAAATTCTCTAATTCCTTTTATGTGTACATTAAGCTACTGCAGGAAGGGATCACTTTTATCCCCAGAGGTCTACCATGGGCCTGGCACACAGTAGGTACTTAATAACTTACATGTCGAAGTGTGGAGCTATCTTTTGTCTAGGAATGGATTTTGTTTGCATAATTATGCCACCTTCATTTGAAATGCCCTTCATGATTTTACAGATCTTATTTTTGGGTATTATAATCTTTGATTCTCACTAGGGCCCTATTGGAAAAGCTGGGTGAGGATTAAGATTGCCATTTGATAGGAGAGAAAACTAAGGCTCAGAAGGTTAAGTAACTATGTACTCTCTGGCCTTGGCCACCATGCTTCAACTGCTATCTTCCTCCACCCCTGCAAGCACAAGGACCATCTCCTATCAATGAGTTTCTCATAGAACCTCCATCTTGAAGAAGGTCTCAGACTAGCCATCCTTCCTTCTCCCTGTTATACCAGTATGCTCTTCCCTCTTCATGAGTACTTCCTTCCCATTTTTCAGTTCCCTCCTATGTATTGTCTTCCCACATAAGAATGTAAACTCCTTGAAGGCAGGGACTGTACGTATCCCCAGCACTGCATCTACTTTATTTGATGAGCACAGTACTGTATCTCTCTTGTGGGAAACACTTAATAAATGCTTATTGACTGACTTGCCCAAGTAACATAGCCAATGAGTGGTAGAACTAATCAAATGTACTAAGGGGATGAACTCTGACTCTTGGGAATAGGCTTTTGACTTTCACTTAATATTGGTCCCTGGGCAAATCTGTTAACTTCTCAGTGTCCAAACAACTCTCTAAGTTGCACAGAGGGTGTGTAAGTGCATTGCTAGAGAGAGATTACTCATTTGGGGGTCCTGAGTCAGTGAAAGCACAGGTCTAGTTACTATCCCTACTAACTGAAGGACCATGAATAAAAATAGGAAAGCAAGACAGTTTGTGTTTTCAAAGAACTCATTCTGTTTGGGAGAGAGAAAGCAAATATGGAAGAGTTCAACTGCAGGTTGATTAGAAGAGTCTGGTTCTCCCAAGGGGCAGCTTCAGGGTGGATGGCAAAGCCCATGTGTGGGTCATTATGGTACATTGTCAATTTCTGGGAGTCTGGTGGGTATAGTAAGAGAGCAGCTATTAAGGCCTAGTGGGCTAAACAGTATGGTGGTAATCATCATATTTTTATTAAGTGCTTATTGTGTACCAACCACAAATGGTGGGCCTCTATCTTATCGGAAGGATTCGTAATTGGTAGAGAATTAGAAGGTCTTGGCCTATCACCATTGGGAAGGAAGGAGCAGGCCATAGGATTGGAGTAGAATAGGGGCCCTTTCAGCATTGAAGGTAGCTCATAGTGCTGTGAATAGACTGCTAGACTTAAGAGTGAGTAAAACTTGAGTTCAAATTTGACACCAGACAGTTACTAGCTGAGTGATGTTGGTCAAGTCACTTAACCTCTATGAACCTCAGATTCCTCATCTGTAAAATAGGAATAATAATAAGTGCCTCCTAGGGTTATTATAATTTTCAAATGAACTGACATGTAAAAGGCCTCATAAACAGTAAAATAACATATTAATGCTAGATATTTTCATGGCAATTAGGTGGTATAGTAGATAAGAACACTGGATTTCAAGTCATGAAGATGTGAGTTCAAATTCAGCCTCCCATACGTACTAGCCATATGACCCTGAGCACATTACAAGAGCTTTTTTCATGCAGGGTATGTCCGTGAATGTTGTTTTGAACTTTAAATTTCAAAGAATGAATTAGGTATGTCAAGTGCTAGATCATAATCAGCATACACTCCTTGTTTGGACAGACGATAAGTGATCATCTGGACATACAGACCTTGAAGACCTATTGCTTTTATTTCCTTGAAATATTTCCAAAAATAATAAATTAATTGGGTAGAATTCCTCCTCCATTAAGGAGGTGGAATATTGGAGAATGGGCTGGAATGGAGAAGAAGTGGCATCAAAATTTGAAAGCCTTTATTTGCCATGTAACACAGAAAATGACGGCCTGTAAGTCCTTGTCCAAAATCTACTATACTCAGAGCTGGGTCACATGCTAAAATATCTAGGGGCAGGATGAGACCCCCTCTACCAAGAGACTTCACATAATCTTCTGTCTTTAGAATTATCCTGCAGATTGCCTTTTTTATTTGGAAAGGTTACTCATTCAGAAGGGTGACACCCTCCTCACAGGAGAGATGTTAAAGAACCAAAGCAGAGATCTGAATGAAGTGGGTCAGGTTGAGAGAATGAAGAGAAATAACGATTTATATTTCAAAACCAAATTCTGTTATAACTTTCCCCTCTGATAGATCAAATTGCAAGAGCTCTGACAAAGGCTGGGTTATGCTTTTCTGATGGGGAAAGACAGATGGAATCAGTCTTTAGTTCAGTGTGCTATAGACTTCCCTGTGGAAGCAGCTGAGTGGTACAGTGGATAGAGCTCTGCCCTTGGAGTCGGGAAGACCCAAGTTCAGATTCTGTCTCAGACACTTATTAGCTGTGTGATCCTGGTTGATTTGCTTAGCCTCTCTTTGTCTCCATTTCCTCATCTGTAAAATGGGAATAACTCGCAGGGTTATTGTGAGGATAAAATTTATATGTATGTGTATAAGTACTCCCTAAAGATCTATAGAAGTGCTAATAACTGTTTTTATTATTATTTCTATTTTAGTGGTCAATTTTTAAATGTCAGGACAATATTTGCTAAGTACATGCTATATGTCTAGCACTGTGCTTAAGACAAGGAATGTGTATGACTTACCTATGTGATTAGAAATTAGAATCCTTTTTTTTGTGCTTAGAATCTGCTTCTCTCCTAGCCCAGTCACTCATTGCTAGATTAAAAATTGTTATGTGCAGGCCAGGTTTTTTTTTTCACAGGTTATGAAAGATTAAGAAAGCATTCATAATTGTGGCAACTGTTCCAAAGGGAATGTCTAATGTGCACTCAGGCTCTGAAACAAGTAATTAAAACCAAGATGAACTGCTTTGGACAAAACCAATAGAAGGAGCTTTGAAATGTGTACTTGAAAGGAAGTTCCTATGATTTTACCATGACACATTTACCATCCATAGCCTGCCAAGTGTTTGAAATTCTTTATAGAGAACATGAATATTTTATGTCTTACTAAGACAGTATGTATATATATATATATATATTATGAATAGAAATCTAAGGAGCACTTCATACTTTTGAAAAATGTATTAATTGCTCAATCACAGCCAGTCTGAGAATTTTAAACAGCATGCCAATAGGTAATTTCTTAGGAAATCAGGGCTCACCAGTGTTGTTTGCCATTGTGTCTCTCATTTCTTTGCATTTGGCCTACTCATTCCTCTCAATATCCTACAACAGGTTCTCCTAAATCATCTTGAGGAAGGCCCTTGAAAGTATATGCATTTGAGGAGGCCATTAATAGTGCAGTCAGTGTACACAAACGCACCTGTTGAACCTGACTGATTCTGTAATGAACACGGTCACTTTCATTATACTGGCTTGTCCAAGGTGAATAGTGCACTGTTTTCAGAAAAACTTCTGGTACACTCTCCCAACTGGATATCTAAGGAAAAACATAAGGTTAAAAAGACCCTTCTAGGAGGTACAGCTTATGGAGTTGTTATAATCCAGAGCTCTGCATGAGCTTCTCTCTTGCCAGAGGGAACTCTAAGGGAAACTTTCTTTTTTTAAAAATGCACATTCTTACAGAGAATCCCTTTGTCTTGCAGATGAGCTCAGTGAAAATGTTAAGACCTCGTCTCCATAGCATCCTTTTCAAGCTCACTTTTGAAGAACATGTAAACAACATCAAACCCGGCATCATGGCAGTAACTCTAGCCTGTGAAGAAATGAAAAAAAGTGAAAGCTTTAATCGACTTTTAGAGCTGGTACTCCTGGTTGGCAACTACATGAACTCTGGCTCCCGAAATGCCCAATCGCTGGGTTTCAACATCAACTTTCTTTGTAAGGTACGTTGAAATTTAACCACATTCTCAGAGAAGCTTAGGCTTTTTGTCTGCGAGGACGATTGTGGCTACTTGCATTACTGATTTAAATTGTTAAAAACACACAGAAACACCAAAGGAAAGACTGAGTTAGGAAAACAAGCAGAAAGTTCTTTTGTGCTCCTTCCATGACATGACCCCCAATAACCTAGAATTCAGGTGCCCTACTATTTTCCTTTCTCAGAGTGCAATTTTAAACGTGATTTAAAAACCCAAAAATCCACCCTTCACAAGAGTCATAATGAATATGAATCACTCTTTAAGCTCTCATTTTATTGCAACTAAGACAAAATAAAAGATTATTAAATAAATGGAAAATGGATGAGATGAGGTTGTTGAATACTTAAGCCTTTTTGTGCCCAGACATGCATGCAAATTAGGCATGGCTTAACTGGCTTTTACCATGTACAGAGGCTGCACTGTAGTACATCTGGAATATGGGAATTGGCCATGCAACCTTTATGTTCCTTAGCAAAACCTCACAGCTCTTTTCTTTATCATTGAATTAAAAATGATCTGTGTTGCCACCCCTAAATAAAAAAGTAATACTTTGGTAATTATCACATGTATGCTTGTGTATTAATAGTTTTTCAGTGATTTGGTTTATTTCCCTTTTCAACATTTGCCAGTTCCAGGGTTTGAAATCTGCCATGGATTGAGTATGGTAGATTATGACTTGATGACTGCTTTGATGTTGCTGTGTTTTAAGGACCAAAATCTGTAGCCATTATAGGAAGTGAATGTGCATTCCTCAGATGGTCCTATGTGACTTTTCCTAGATGAGATTTATCTCCTATGGAGAGGGCTAACTAGACACACTCTGCAGGCATCAGATTGAAAAGCAGCTTGAGAAGAAGCACAGATCTGAAAAGAAGCAGGCCCCTTTGGACACACAACAATTCCCTATTGTGGGTGATTTGGTTTTTTTTCCTCTCTCACATCTGAAAATATAGCATGTGAGTTTTTAGTTATTGTATTTGAGGAATTCCAAATCTTGTAAAAAAAGGTAAGATGAATTTATCATTTGTGTGATAAATGAAGGCAAGCATTATCTGTAGGTCTTGGTATTTATTGTTTTGCCCTGAACCTGTGATCACATCTGTATAAAGAGTTCTCAGTAAGGGACCTGAACTGATACAGATCATCAGCTAGTCTGCAATCAATAGCCTTCAGTTTAGGACACTGAGAGCTTAAGTGACTTGCCAGTCACCTAGCCACTCACTCTGAGTTGGAGGAGGGACAGGAATCTAGGTCTTCCTGACTTCTCTACCAAGGTAGCCATTTATTAAAGAGCATAAACATTGGAGTTGGGGTCAGAGGCCCTAAGCTCTTCTGCTCTCACCATGTGACCTTGGGGCAGTCTCCTAACCTCTTTGAGCTAGGATCATCCTTTGTAGGTTATACTTGTATTGCCCCAGTATCTCCTAGGATTGTTTTAAGGAAATCATCTTGCAAATGACAGGAGCCTAGGCAAGTGCCCTAATCCCAGTGGCCATCTAATCCAACCTCTACATAAAGGGAATCTCCTCTTCTTGAAGATCTTCAAGGAGATCTGCCCACACCTCCTTTGGGGCAGCTTGAATTGTTAGGATATCCAATCTAAACTGGCCTCTGCACTTTCCATCTATTGCTTCTAGTTCCTGCCAAATGTAACAAATCTCATCCCTTTTTCCACATAAGAGCCGTTCAAATACTTGAAGATACCAATCTTGTCGCCCTTGGGTCTACTTGTCTTTGGGCTAAACATGCCCAATTCCTTCAGTGGCTCCTCACATGCAATGACCCCAAAGCCCTTCACCATTCTAAACATAGTCTAGTTTATCAGTGTCCTTAAACTATTGTGTTTAAAACTAGACACAGATGAGGTCTGATGGGGGCAAAGTACAGTAGGACAATCCTCTCCCTGTTCTTGGAAAAGATGCCCCTTTAAATGTAGCACAGGATCAAATGTGCTGTTTTGGCTGCCTCGTCACCTTAATAACTCATACTGACCTTCCAGTCTACTAAAACGTCCTGATGTTTTCCAGAACTTCTGTCTAGTCATGCCTCTTACATCTTGGACTTAGGAAGTTCATTTTTTTTTACCAAAGCTCAAGACTTTCCATTTGTCCCAATTGAATTTCATCATATTTGATTCATCCCAATGCTTTTGGATGTCCTTTGAATCCTTTGGGACCCACACTCCATTGTTCACTGTGTTAGATATGTGTCTGAGCTTTGGATTATCTGTAAAGTTGGAGGAGTCTCTAAACAGTACAGAACCAAGCCCAGATCCCTGAGACTCCACTAAAGATCCCTTGCCACATTGACTTTGGGAGACTTATCAACAAGACTTGTTAACAATAACAAGGCTTCTTTGAGCCTGGCCATCCAATGGGTTCTGAATCTGTTGGGAATTATATTAGCAGAGAACCCCAAAATACCTCAAATAAGCTTTTTAAAAAAATGAATGTTTTGTTATTTGTTAACAGATCATTTAAGAAGATTTTACTGTAAGAGCTCTGCCAAAGGATTTTTTCTTTGTTTTTAATGGAAGAGTTCTACTATTGTGGAAAAATTTGAGAACCACAGATCTGCTCTCTCTTTCTCCATCTTTCCGCAAGATGGTATGAGATACTTTAAAAAAGCTTCCTGAAAATCTGGGTAAACCATCTCTGCAATGTCCCCTTCTTCCACTTATTAGTAATCCTCTCACAAAAAGAAAATGTGGTTAGTGTCACCTGGTCTCCTCTTCAAGAAGACATGCACCTTCTTTGTAATCACTGCTTCTGATTCTACATGTTCACCAACCATCTCTTTAACAATCCCTTCTTGGATTTTCCCCAGAATCAAAGGCAGACTCCCTGGCTCATAGTTTACACTCTGGCCTCTTCCCTATTTTGGAAGGTAGAACATCATTTGCTCTTCTCCAATCATGTGGTAGCCCTCCTGCTTCATTAACAGTGGCTCAGCAGTTCCATCTGCCAGTCCTTTCAGGGCCTGAGGAAGGAGTTCATCAGGGCCAGGTGATGTGAATTCCATGGGGACACTTGGAGCTCTTTAACTATGGCCTCATCTCTTTGTTAGTAGCTTTGTTTCTGTCAATTTCCAGTGGAAAGGTGAGTCTCCTTGATCCAGTTGAGCAGCTGTCTCTGCTTTCTCACTTTTGTTAGTTGTCATTATACCATCTACCCCAGGTGAAGAGCCTACCCTTTCTTGGATGTTCCTTTTCCTCTGAATACCACTACAAAATCTCAAACCAAAACAAACCTTGCTTTTTGTTATCCTTAGCTTCTCTGGACAGCCTTAGCTCATTGTGAGCTTTAGCATTCCTGACACTCTTTCAGAGTACTCTGCCTTGGTCTTATATTCATCTTCTGTTACTTAGCTTTGCTTCCATCTTGTGCACATTTCTTTTTGAAATCTAATTGGCTTGTGAGTTTCTTATGCCTAGACATCAGTCTCTTCAGACAAATCTCATTTTTCCTCCTCATTGGAATTGTTTCTCTTTATGTCTTCAGAATTTCATTCTTGAGCATTTCCCATCCCTCCTAGCTGACTTTCCTTGAAGCATTTTAGTCCATGGGATCATTCTACCTACATTTGCTCTAACCCTTTTTCAGTCCCCATTGTTGAGGTCCCTTTTGGCCATGAAAGAGGTTCGGGAGTTGATTTTTTTTCTTTTTGATACAGACCTATGATTAGATGAGGAAACTGACTTTACAGATACAAATCTACAGTTGGTTGGTCAGCTTTTAGTTGAAAACTTCCTAGCAGTGAGAGCTACTCATCTGTGGAATGGGCTGCCTTAAAAGGTACAAAGGCTGGACCTTCTGATGGATATGATTTAGTGGGGGTTTTCTTTGTGTATGAACTGGGCAGGATTACTTTTCAGGTACCTTCTAATGCTTGGATTTTATAATCCTGTGATTTTGAGCCCAAGAGAATTTCTCAAGGCCCTGAGAAAGGGGCGTGATTTGTCAGTGTGCGGCTGAGGAGGGCAGTGAATCTGGGGAGGCCTTTTTTTCAGTCAGAACGATCCGAATTCCTAGGCAGTGTGGTCCACTGGAAATGGCACCAGGCAGAGGAACTGTTTCAAAACTGGTGTCTGAAAATGTCCACTGGTGTGATCTCAGACAAGTTATTGAATATATGTGGGTGGGATTAAGTGTCTTAATCAGCAAAATGAGGGACTTCTGGGAGATTGCCTCAAAGGCCCCTTCTAGTTCTGTCATCTAGGGATCTCTCTGGCCTTATGTCTCCTTAATGATATTTTAAAAATGAAAAACATAAAAATATATTGAAATGAAATATTATCCACATCCATAATTTTTATTTTTTAAGACTGTCATCAGTTTATAAAGCACCTTCATTTCCCAATACCTCCTTTCCCCTGAACTATCTCCTGTAAGAAAGACAGAGATGGAGAGAGCAGTTTAATTTTTTTTTTTTATGTATTGACCAGTTCTGTTGAATTTTTTTCCCTCTTCCCCTTTGCAGGGGAAAAATCTTTTGCTAAGGGATACCTCTCTTAGAGGAGGAAGGGATAGGGATACAGAGAGGGAGGGAGAGAGGGAGGGAGCTCGTCCGAGCAATCGTGAGAGCTCACAGTTCATCACATCTGCAAACATCAGCCGAGTCTGACAGTACAGGCCGTGTTCCGTGCTCAGAGGCCCTCTTCCACTTGGACAATAAAGGGAGGCCTATGTCTTCTTTCCTCATTTGCATTATCAAATATTGGGGGGTTTTGTCATTGTTTTTTCCATGTCGTAGCTATTGAGTAGATTGTCTTCCTGGTTCTGTTTATTTCACATTGCTTTGGTTCATAGTCTTAGGTCTGACCCTCTTAAGCTTACCTTTCTCTCTGTTCTTCATGTTCATCATTTATTCCAGCAAGTTGTATTCCATTTCTTTAATGTACCACATGGTTGGGGGAATATTCTTAAGTATTATCCATACCCACATTTCCTTTAATTAAATTAACATACTTTGAAGAGCACTCCATTATATAACACATTTTATATTTTTATTGTCACGTACTCATGTTCACACTATTTATGGGCATAAATAGGTTTCTTTGAAACAAGAATGAGTAAGTTATTTATACATTGAAACAAAAGAGAACATTAATCTTACAGGAGAATTTTCTACTTCCAGCCTCTGTTTGGGAGATTGCCTTCTTCCTGTCATCTACCTGTCAAATAAAAGTTCTTCCATATAGCACTGATCTGACATGTATCACTAGAGGTATGCTCAAAGGATTCAGCACAAAGATTTTTTGCCATCTTCAAATAAAATAAAAAATAATCTACCGGGAAATAGTATCGTGTTATAATAGCTCTTTTTAAAAGAGAAACCTAAGGATTTTTAAACTTCCTCCATTCTTCCCCACTTTTTCACACCTACTTCAAGGCGCACGTGCGCGTGCGCTCACACACACACACACACACACACACACACACACCCGCACACATACTGTGTCACCCATACATACAAACTCACACACATATACTCTCTCACACACACTATATCTCACACACATGCACACACGTGCACTCTCACACACACATACAAACACAAATTCACACACACACTCTCACTCTTATCCATTGATTTTTTATCTTTTGGGAAATGCCTTTTTGGGAGCACCTTGTTATTAGGAAAAAGGAACACTGTTTGCATGTCTGCTATTTCCAAACATAGAATTGCGAAGACGAAATTCAGGCAGTTGTTTCGTTGTAACTGTGTCAGATGGCAGAGATGTTAACTGGACTCCATAAAGAGAACACCATTATGTAAATTGTTCTGAACTGAATTAGGCAGATACTAAAGCATGATTAGCTGTGGTTGCTGAAAACTTTAAGCTAAAGTTTCAGAGAATAATTGGCTACTGTTCTTTCTCAACTATTTCTTCAGAAAGGGGGAAAACTGTCCCTCCTAACCCACTGATTATGCTAAAAATAAATGACACCATTTTTCCCACCTAAATTGTTCTAATGCTAATTTCCATTTTCAGTGATGTTAAGAACACAATTTGCTGCTTTCAGCAAGAAGCCATCGACTGTTTGAGTGTACTCTTAATTATGAAGGACCTAAGGCATACACTGTTGAGCCTACCAAATGTATGCCAAAGTTTGGTAATGTCCCTGGTTCATGTTGGACAGTTTACTTATGGTAGATTGCAAGCTTCTTGAGGGCAAGAACAGCTTTATTGTTTACCTAGCACAGTGCCTGGTGCAATAAATGCTTATTCAATTGAAACGAATTGGAATCTCCGGTTACGGGAGTTGGGTGGTGTAGTGAACAGGGCTCTAGATTGGGACTTAAGAAGACTTGAGTTTGAATCCTACCTCAATACATATTAGCTGTGGGCCCCTGGCAAGTGTGAACTGGCTGAGCATACTATTTGGCTCCTGAGAGCCTGTGTTCAGTTTGCAATGTGTTTAGGCCTTGGAAATGGGACATGCTACAAACCTGGGCTTGATTTATTGTTTTCTTGATTGGTCTAGGACTAGGCTTAAAAGAGTGATGGAGAAAATGTTAAGAATGTAGATTCAGTTTAAAAGTGTGTCATGCTTTGGAGAGCCAGTTGTCAAATATTTCCCAGCTTACCCCTGGACAAACCACTTGACCTTTCACAGGCTTAGTTTCTTCATCTGTAAAATACAGATGATAACAATAACCCCTCCTTCATGGGGTTGTTGTGAGAATCAAATGAAATAATGTATAAACCACTTTTGAAATCTTAGCATACCACATAAATCCTAGCTATTATTGTTAATAATAGCTATTATTAGAGCCAGTTAGGTGCTACAGTGAGTAGAGTGCTGGGACTGGAATTATGAAGTCCTCAAATGTGGCCTCAGACACTTCTTATCCGTATGACCCTGGGCAAGTCACTCAGTTTCCTTATCTGTAAAATGGGGATAGTAATAGGACCTGACTCCCAGGATTGTTGGAAGAATCAAATAAGATGATATTTGTAAAGCATTTAGCACAGTGGCTGGCATGTAGTAGGCACTATATCAATGCTAACTGTACTTGTTACTAGCTGTTCCCCGAATATGGCAAGTCACTCCCCTCAACTCTGTGCCTTTTTGGGGGTCTGTCTCCTCACTTTCATCTTTTGAGCTCTCTATTGCAGGAGGTCTTCCCTGACTCCTCCCAATTGTTAGTGCTATGACCCCTCCACCACCTCCCATTTCTTGGTGTTTATTTTGAATATATTTAGCATTTGTTTACTCATCTATTCCTAAAAAGAACGGAAGGTTCTTGAGCCCAAGGAACTTCTCATTTTCACCCTTGTTTCTCAGAACCTAGCTCAGTGCCAGGAACGTGGTAGGTGCTTAATACAGCCTTGTTGATTCATCAATACCAGTTTAAGTCCTGGGAGTGGAGGAGTTATTGTGGACAATGCCCATGGTTCAGAGGCATCAAAGGAGAATCTCACCACAGGTTTGGCTGTCTTAGTAGCATTGCTTTGTATGCTCATAGTTCTGGTAAAGTAAGTCCAGAGATGGAGACTAGAGCTGAGGTATCACCCATACAGGGATCTCCCAGACAAAGGAGCTCCTACCTACATAAGTTCACTGCTTTTCTGCAATTTACATCTTTTTAAACATAATAATAATAGTTGATATTTATGAGAATCCTTTTTTAAAAATTACATAATAGTATTTTATTTTCTAATTACACATAAAGATAGTTTTCAACATTCATTTTTGTAAGATTTTGAGTTCCCCATTTTTCTCCTTCCTTCCCCTTCCTTAAGACAGCAAGCAATCTGATACAGATTATACATGTACAATCATGTTAAATATATTTCCACATTAGTCATGTTATGAAAGAAGGATCAGAAAAAAGGGAAAAAGCATGAGAAAGAAAAAAACATAAAAGGGAAATAGCATGCTTTGATCTGCATTAAGACTCCATAGTTCTTTCTCTGGATGAGGAAAGTATTTTTCAGCATGAGACTTTCAGAATTGTCTTGGATCATTGTATTGCTGAGAAGAGCTAGGTCTGTCAAAGTTGGTCATTGCATCATGTTGCCGTTACCATGTACGATGTTTTCCTGGTTTTGCTTACTCCCCTTGGCATCAGTTGATATAAGTCTTTCCAGTTTTTTCTGAAATCCTCCTGCTTGTCTTTGCTTATGGAACAATAGTATTCCGTTACATTCATATACCACAACTTGTTCAGCCATTCCCCAATTTTTGGGCATCCCCTTAATTTCCAATTCTTGGCCACCACAAAAAGAGCTGTTATAAATATTTTTGTACATGTGGGTCCTTTTCCCTTTTTCTTTGATCTTTTTGGGATATAGATCTAGTAGTGGTATAGCTGGATCAAAGGCTATGCACAGTTTTATAGCCCTTTGGGTATATAGTTCCAAATTGCTCTCCAAAATGATTGGGTCAGTTCACAACTCCACAAACAATGCATTAGTGTTTCCATTTTCCCACACCTTCTCCAATATATATCATTTTCCTTTTTTTGTCATATTAGCCAACCTGGTAGGTGTGATGTGCTACCTCAGAGATGTTTTAGTTTGTATTTCTCTAATCAGTAGTGGTTTAGAGCATTTTTTCATATGACTTATAGATAGCTTTAATTTCTTCTTATGAAAATTGCCTGTTTGTATCCTTTGATCATTTATCATTTGGGACATGACTTGTATTCTTATGGATTTGATTCAGTTCTCTATATATTTTAGAAATGAGGCCTTTATCAGAAACACTGGCTATAAAATTGTTCCCCATCTTTCTGTTTTCCTTCTAATCTTGGTTGCATTGCTTTTGTTTATGCAAAAACTTTTAAATTGAATGTAACCAAAATTATCCATTTGCAGTTTGTATTCTTAAGAAGTTGTCTCAGTCACTGAGAGGTGAAGTTACATGCCTAGGGTCACACAGTGATGTGTCAGTGTCAGTGATATGACTTATCCACAGGTCTTCTCTGGCTCCAAGGCCACCTCTCTGTCCACTGCGCCATGTTGAAGGAAGGGTAAAAATATTTTCTTCCACAATTTAAAAATGTGCCATTTCCCTATTATGTTTTGACAATAATGTGAACATTTTTGACTTTTCCTTAGACTTTTGGGGCCAATTTTTCTCAAGACTTCAGACATAATTAAAATGGAAACATGTCTGCTATGAGAGCATCTTTCATCAATTTGATATTTTGCCTTTTCATGGCTTCAGTGTTAGCCATAAAAATATTTGGTGGTTAATCTTGTGGTGCCTAGTTATTATTAAAGATTCTTTTGATGAGTTTAAATACTTTTCAGACTTGTCAGTTGGTGAAGCTAAAGCAATCTAATTGCCATTGTCTTAAATTGACATCATTTCCAGATACACTGATGCAGCAAACTTCCTTTTCCAGTGGTTTTGCCTCCCTCTTTCCAACCCCACCCTCCACATGCCTTGAGCATAGTTGGGTTTGAGGAAAGTGCCTGTCTGCCTTGGCTATCTCAGAAAAAAGATATGTATAACTTATGAAGACAGAGACAATGTGATATTAAACATGTAAATTTTATCAAGCAGAGCTTCACAGAATCTTAAAATCTTGGAGATGGAAGGGAGCTCCAAGACCATCCCATCCCATCTTGACCTGAACAAGAATCCTCTCTAAAATATAGCTGATGAGTAGCTCCTAGTGCTGGCACAAAGCACCTGTGAGAGGAGACAACTCTCCATGATGCTGCTGCTTCTGCTTTGGAAAAGCATTGCTTCTTAGCCATTCCTTCCTTACATCAAGCCTAAATATACCTGTTTTCCCCTTCCATCATTGCTTTTCATTCTGTCTTCTGCAGCCATGTAGAAGCCGTTAATTCCCTCTTCAGGTGACTACCCTTCAAAGACTTGAAGACAACAATCATATTTTGGTGTCTTTTTTCCAAGCTAAACAGCCCCAACTCCTTCACCCAATCCTCAGGTTGGTAAAGTCAGAAGGTCCTGAGGCCACCCCCATCTTTGTGTCCATTCTCTTCATCCCACCCTTTAATTTTATAGTGTACTGTTTTTAAATGCCTTTCATGTTCTTGTTCGGTACTTTCCCCATCTCAGTGATGGTCACAGGGCAGGAATTATTGTTATTCCCAATTACAGTTGAGGTACACGAAGGCACAGATTAAATTCCTGTCCCATCGTCACAAGCCTGGGAAGTTCTTAGTGAGTCACATACCTAGTTTTGGTCCCCACCATCCATTTCAGTTTCTTCAGAGAAGTACCAGTACCAGAATAAGATGGGTTGGAACTCATTTGAGTCACATTGTATTTAAAAAATAAATGTCATATATTGTATACTATAATGACACATGGTCTCTTCTCTTCATAATTCACTACCACCAGACACAAACACCTGGTAATTTAAGGGTCAGCCTGGGCCTCGCTATTGTGCTCCTTTGAAATAACTAAGCACCACAGGGTGACTTAAGGATAGAATATCAGTCTTCATGTTGAGACAGTTGGCTTTGTTCAGATTATTTGATTCTTGACCTTTATTTAAGTCCGTTATATTTTATTGTATTGCACTTAATGGGTTCTCATTATCTGTGTGAACTGGTGCATGATTTTCTGGACTACAACAAAAATGTGTTGCCTTTGTGGTACTGAACCAGTGGGAGAATTTTCAATTTACTTTGACAAGGACCCCAAACCTCTTTCCCATCCTACTTGCCTTCTTTTGGATACTCTTCAGCTTACCAATGCCCTTCTTAAACTGTGGCTCAAGAACTGAATTAAGTACTCCAGGTGAGAGCTGACCAGGGCAAGTTACAGTAGTACCTCCAATATCCAGAAACTCCCTCTAAGTACAGCCCAAGATCATATGTGTTTTTTGGGCTGCCATATCACATTGCTGACTCAGACTAAGCTCGCAGTCCAATCAGACCTCTAGATCTTTGTCAAAACTACTGTTTCATATCCAAGCCTTCCCCTTCTTGTATTCATGAGGTTGATTTTTGGTACCCAAGTTCAAAGTTCAAATTTCATTTAATTAAATTTAAACTAGTGTTCTATTCCAGGTGTTGGTATTATCTCATTTGATTCTTAGATCAGCCTGGTGGTTTTGGGGAGGTACTCCATATGTATTAACCTCCTCTAACAGATGAAGAAACTACAGCTATCTGAGCTTAAATGGCTTGTATGATCACACAGTGGGTAGGTGTCAGTGTCAGAGATGGAATTCCATCCCTGTTCTCTCCTGGTTCTAAGGCTCCTTCTGATTTGTCTTGCTTCCTTTGACATTCTGTGTCTGACTGTTAATAGAAGGCGTTCTGGATGGATTCGTTGGATGAGATTTGGCCCGTATTTCTGGCCCTGCTTATTTTTTGTATCATTGCCTTTGTTGGAAGGTGTGTTTGCTGTGGATCCCCTGGAGATCCACGGCATATTTTGTCATTCTCACAGCTTGTATTTGACCTTTTCTGCTCTTTTGAGCCTTTCCCCTTCCTCTTCAATATCAGCACTTGAAAAGTTGGTGATCACCTCCTCTACTGGCTAATACATCTAGTAGAGTCACCCTGCTAGCACAGATAGTCACCTTCATTGACCAGAAGGCCATGTTACCTTGCTGTTATTATCATAGCTTTTGAAGATACTTGCTTTTACCCACACCATCTCAAATCACCCAGATGGAACTACTTTCTTTAGAGAAAAATGTTTGTAAGATGAAGGACAGATGTAACACTTTTTCCTTCTGCTTCATGGGCAAGGAGCCAAGTATTTCCCAACAGGATGGGAAAAGCTTTATGGTTTTTTTGAAGGCCAGATGTTGGTCAAGTGTTATAAGAGTCCAGAGTGTCACAGACACACAGCAAGAGTTTTAGCAATATTTGGAAAAATTCGTTTTAAGTAGTTACTTTGTTCTCACTATTCATTTCTCCTCCCCACTGCAAGTGCTCCCTACCCCCCTAATCATACAGTTGTCCCTTAAGTTTATTTAATGATCATATTATAAATATCCTGAATTTTCCTTTCATCAGTACAGATTAGTCAGCTAATATTTTAAATGTAACACTTGTTTGTTTTCCCAGAACTTGATTACATCTGTTTAGATATCATCACATTTACAACACTATAGTTAAGGTTGTTTGAAGACTTCATTATAACCCCCAGTTTTCAGTTTATTAAATTCTCTGCAGAGCAGTAGTCTGTAAATGTAATTTGTCTGATCTCAAACTGATTAGTATTCCTTGTCAATACAGCCAGGGACACTCATACCTTGAGGATACTTTCCATATTCTTTCCACTTATACTTTCTATATCAAATATTAGACTTTCCCCTCTTATTCTCTCCCAATTCTGATCCCTCTTTTTATCCCCTTTTGATGGAATTGAACCTGTGACTACCATCAACGTCCATCACAGTCCATGTATGTCCTGTATATGTGTGGGTTTAATATTGGTGTAGGTTTTACTTTTGAATATGTAAAGCTGCCTCTACATCCACCTCACATGTGTCTTGATAAGATTGCCAGGGTAATATGTGAATGCCTGGTGTACAAAGTAGCCTATTGGGCCTGGCAACTTTGGTGTTTTTCAGTTAAAGCACTATACTATAAAGTGTGTAGATTTCATTCAGCTCCATTTTTGCTTTTGGGTATGACAGAAAAGAAATAGTGAGTCATGTCAAATAAGAGTGGCCATGTTTTCTGAAATAAGACATAGGATGATGTTTTGAAATGGATTTTTGGAGAGAAACAGGATTGATTTAATGGCTGTTTCAAAGCCCCTGTATGAATTGATGGGTGTAAGCTATTTCCAGAATACCAAGTAAGCATTCTTAAACTGAGTTATGGTTTTGTGATACTAATTATTAGCAGCTCAGTGTTATACTTAATCATGTTGTTGAATTGGAGGCATCAGTTTTTTGGTTATGGTAATTGACAAAATTATAGATTTCCTTTAACCTCATTTAATATCTCTAAATTTTACATACACACACACACACAGAACTAGATAGTGTTAATGAGAGAGGCTAGCTAGCTATTCAGACTTGGCTTTACAAGATGGAAATTTATGGGCTGGATCATCATCTGCCTGGGATCTGTTCCTTTGCTTTTACAGGTGTAGAAACTCAATTATATCTTTCTTAACCGGAGTTATTAGGTTTCAGAAAAGTGATTTACACCAATCAAACTCCCGGAAAATTGATTTATCAACCTGAATGCCAACTTGCTAATGTTCCAGGGGATATGCACATATCCATTTCTAGTGACCAGAATGTCTGCAATCTCAGGTACTCCTATCCCAGTACCAAGGTACCTTAAAAAGTGAATTACTCATCAGATGTTGTTTAGTAAGCAGGAAGTCACGGTTAAGGTGGTGGAGAGTGGTTTGCATAGACTTGAGTGATATTTCTTCCAGTCTATGGCACCCCCTGGCAACTTTTGGATAGTTTGCTATACTGGCATCTTTCTAGTAGCCACCAAAGAGAATGTTCCTCCCTCTTGGATAATGTTGGGAAAATGTCAACCTTTCTGCTCTTTGACTTTCCCATTTCCAGACCATGTGGACCTAAATCTTCTGTTAGGATGCCATTGAGCTTGGACATGTTCTACTAGATTTGAGTCTATTGCAGCTTCTTTACATTGATAACATTCCAGGCATGGGTTCTGAAGATTAGGGAAGGTGTCCTTAGGTCCTTGATGATTTGGGGTGCCCCTTTACCTCATTAACAATGCATTTACAGACAATTAGCAGAGGAGATCCAGAATCTTAAGGAAGAAAATGACTCCTTGAAAATCAGAATTGGTCAAGGGGAAGCCAGGGAAGTTATAAGAGATTAAGAAATAATAAAGCAAAATATAAAGAATGAAAAAATAGAAGAGAATGTGAAACATCTCATAAGAAAAACAATTCATCCGGAGAACAGATCAAGAAGAGAAAACTTAAGAATAATCGCACTACCTGAAAGCTATGATCAAAAAAAGAATCTTGATACAATCATACAAGAAATAAATAAAGAAAAATGTCCTGAAGCATTAAAACAAGAGGGGAATGTAGAAATAGAAAAAAAATCCCCTAGTCACCACCTGAAAGACATCCTATGAGGAAAACCTACAGGAATATGATAGTCAAATTCTAAAACCCCTAGCCCAGGGATAAAATATTACAAGCAAGAAGAAAGAAATCAAATATGGAGGTGCCACAATTAGAATCACACAGGACCTACCTGCAGCAACATTAAAAGACCGCAGGTCTTAGAACACTATATATTGGAGAGCAAAAGAACTGGGGTTCTGGCTGAAAATATTATACCCAGCAAAGCTAAGCATGATCCTGAAAAAAAAATGGACATTTAATGAACTGTCAGACTTATACAACTTTGTTTAAAGAAAACCCTGAACTTAATAGAAGATTTGACATACAAGAGCCGAGAGAAACGTAAGGTACTTACCAAAGACTCAAGGGACTTGATAAAGACAGACTGTTTACCTTTAATGTATGTACAATGTAAAACATATGTCAAAGATTGTTTTTAGTAATTGGGTAGTTCATAAGAAACATTGGGGTAGACCTGAGTATGATATAACTTTAAAAAGTAAAACCATTTAGAAACAGCTAAAAAGAGTAATTATCCTCTATTAATGAGGTGCGAGAGGAAGAACTGACACAGAGAGGAATTAGATGGTAGTTCTGGAAAGCTACTTTCATTGGGAATGGGTTCAAGAGGGAACAATACATATATATATCTAGAAGAGTATAAAAGTCTTCTAAATTCAGAAAGTAATAAAATGCCAAAGGGATAGGGAGAGGGGAGAGGATAAGGGAGGGATCTCTAGAGGGGAGAGTGAGGGAATAGGTTGGAGGGGATATAGAAGGGTGTTTAGATTTATGGGAATGGGAGGATAAGGGAGGGATCCTTGGAGGGGATGGGGGTAGGTTAAGCAATAGGAGGGCAAGGTAGCAGGTAGAAGTAAAGTAGAGGAGTCAGTAGAGATAGAAAATAAGAGATGTGCACAAACATAAAAACAAAGATCAGAAGTAGAATTAGGGAAAGTATATGTCTATATATGTATGTATGTATATATAGTTATATGTGTATGTATATATCTATATCTAAATATACCTGCGCTTAATTGTAGCCTTCAGTGGGGGGGAAAGGGGGAAAAAGAACAAAGTAAAAAGTGTACAGCGGAGAATAGAAGAAAACTCAGAAGGAAGCAAAGAAAACATGGACAGCTCTCAACACAACATGTAGTATTTATCATACAGGCTTTCTTGAAATGGAAATTTATTGCTGTATATTTTGAGTCCTCTCATGTTCTTCTGTGTGCATGATGTGATTTTTTTTGTATATGTATCTTTTTGTATTTGTATCTTATTTTGTATTTAAGTCGCAATATTTAAGTTTATAATAATGTTACTTTTTCTTTTCTTATTGTGTATTTAAGGTTTAGTAGTAAGAAAAAACAAAGAGAAAAGCATTTACAAACCATTTCTCCAGGGTGGGCTAGTTTTACAGAAAGTAGGCTTTATTTATTTGATATTGTTGCTTCATGAGGGCATAGCATTTGGACCTCATTCCCCAAAATGAATGGTCATTACTGGGTGCAAGAGAGGCTAGTCCTCATCCACTAACTAGATATTCTTCTTCTCAGTAAACTCCCATGGTTTCTTTCTACTTCTAGGATCAAATATAAACTCTGTCTACATTGTAAAGCCCTCCACTGTCTAAACACAGCCCACTTTTCTGTCCTTTGGAATTATTACCCCCCTCAATGTACTCCGCGGTGCTGCGAAACAGACCATCCTCTGGTTCTTTATAGGTAGTGCTTCATTTTCAGCCTCCAGGCCCTTACCTAGACTGTTGCCTTCCTCACCTCCATTTCTTTCAATACCTAGTTTCCTTCAAGGCTCATTTCCAGCCTCACCATCTTTATGAGGACTTTCCTGATTCTCCCCCACCCCTAGCTGCTAGTACCTTCTCCACCCAAATCACCATGGACTTCTAATCTGGCCAAGTCACTTCATCTCTCTGGGCCTCAGGATATAGAGCAGGATATAGACTTATTGGCCTCTGACATCCCTTCTAGGCCCAAAACTAGGATCCTCTGCCTAGGATCTTATGCTTTTAGCTGTATGTGCAGTAGACTGGACTGCAAACTCCTTGAGGGCAGAGACTATTTTGTCTTTGGATCCCAAGTGCATTCCCTGGCACAGAGTTGGTAATTAATAAATCATGGTAAATGAGTGATTGCTATTACTGCATGAGTGTGTCCTCCTTGTTGACAGAACCCTGAAATGGCTAGAGAGCCATGGGTTTAGACGAAAGAAGATCTGGTCCAAACTCTGCCTCTGACACATACTGGCTATGTGATGCTCTCAGGGCCTCAGTTTCCTCATCAGTAAAATGAGGGGGTGCTTCATGACCTTGAAAGGCCCTTTCAGTTCTCCATCTCAGATCCTTTGACTAAGCAGAGAACTGATAGAGCTGCTTTCTTGCCCAAGAGGTGGGTCAGATTCCTGGCCTCCATTCTGAGGACTTTGAGGGGGCTGTGTGTCCCCCACATATCAGTGTGGCAATAAATAATTTTGGCATTGGAACAAACGCCCCCAAGATGATGATTTATGGGACTATAGCTGCGGGTTTTACTTGGATCACCACAAAGATTGGTGCCATAGGGGATTTAAATGAACCCAGCTGGCTTAGTATTCTGTGAATTGCTATAGTCATTTTCTTGGTTTAATCTTATGACTGATTTTGTAATTCTCACAGTGGGGGAAAGTTGACAACATGAACAGCATTTAGTGGATATAATTAGTAAGTTTGAAAACAAATGCCTTTTATTCCCTCAAACCATGCTCGAAGGGGATTTGGAGCCCATATGAAGCTATTGTTCATGAAGTGAGGCTATTGGGCCTGAGTGTATCCCACATATGTTTCTATGTTCTACTGAGTTGTCCTGATGAAGAAACCATAGCACCTTCAAAAGGCTGGCTGTGAGAACACAAAATGACATGGATGGACAGAGGAAGGGAGGGAAGGAAGAAGGAAAAGGAAAAAAGGAAGAGGAAGAAGGAGAAGTGGAATCTGAGTCAGGGAGTGTTTTAGGCTGTACACAGAAATCTACTTTCATATATACATATCTTATCTGAATGTGTATATGTGATTCTCTGAAAGGAGTGTTTAATCAGTCAGTAAACATTAAGTTCCTCCTATGTGCTAGGCACTGTGCTAAGGACTGGGGATACAAAAAGATGCAAAATACTATGCCTGTCCTCGAGCCTGCAATGTAGTAATAATAAAGAATAGTCAAGCTAGAGTTTTGGGCCTTTTTCCTCTTACATGATGTGCTATGGAGGGATTCATAAGCTCCAGGCATGTCTGCGTTTGAAAGGTGGCATGGTGTAGAATGCATGAAATCCCTGGACTTTGGAATAAGAAGAATTGTTGTCTGATTTAGGGCAGAAGGATGATCATAGTCAAGCTGTCAGTCCAGTCTCAGCTATTTTTGTATTGTGTAGTCATTCAGAAAGAGGCTAGCCGTGTACTGTTTTTGAAGAATGGGCTTATTTAAGTAAATGGTTGGTCAAATAAAATGGCTGGAACAGGGGCAGTTGAACTGGGGACACTACTCATGAGAACAAACCTCTTGAAGTATTTCAAGCCCTTTAGGGGAATGTTAAAATTATTCTTCTGAGGACTCCCAGAAATAGCTTCATGTGTTCATCATTTTTCGCTCTGCAAGTGGATAGCATTTTTTCATCATGAGTTCTTTGGAATTATCTTGGATCATTGTATTGATCCGAGTAGCCAGATCTTTCACAGTTGATTATCATGACAGCAGTGCTGTTACTGTGCACAGTGATCTTCTGGTTCTTCTCACTTCGTTTTGCATCAGTTCAGTTTTTCTGAAACAAGGTCCCTCATCACTATCATATGTCACAACTCATTCAACCATTCCTCAGTTGATGAGTGTCCCCTCAATTCCCAATTCTTTGCCACCACAAAAAGAGCTACTGTAGACATTTTTGTTCATATAGGTCCTTTTCCTTTTTCTTTGCTCTCTTTGTGGTACAGACCTAGTAGTGGTATTGCTGGGTCAAAGGGTTCCAAATTGATCTCCAGTATGGTTGGACTAGTTCACTTCTCCACCAGCAGTTTCTTAGTGTACCTATTTTACAGTCATCCCTTCCAGCATTTGTCATTTCTGATATGTGTGAGGTGATACTTCAGAGTTATTTTATTTTTCCTTTCCTTTATTTTTCCTTTCTCTAATCACTAGTGATTTAGAACATTTCTTTATATGATTATGAACAGCTTTGATTTCTTCTTCTGAAAACTGCCTGTTTATATCCTGAGAAAATCAATTTTATTCTGATTCTGTTTTGTAATTGATTTTATTCTTTATCACCCCTCCTGACATGTTGTAAAATTTTCTAAGCCATGTTTCTTTGTCTCTGAGTTCAGAAGTTTACTCTTCTTCTCTGAGCGAAGTTGTCCCATCAGTCAACTTAATTCAAAGGTATATATTGTCTATGTACATCTTATTGCCTATGTACAATTATCTATTATCTCACTAACAAGCCTTGCAAGATGAAGGTGGGTGCCAGGAAGTCCATTATCTCTGCAACTCTGGCTGTCTTTCAAGAAAGTCTAGATTGTTATTCATGTAAGTGGACACCAGCAGTGAGCTTTCCATAGCAACCAGAGGGAAGGAGAGGTTGTTGCTTGTCCTGCATTCCTGACTTCCATCCAGTCATACGGTTTTCCATCATCTATGGTACTTCAGACTTTGCAACTAATTACATTGTTTTATGTTCCCTGTTCTTTGTTCTCTTGTATTTCCCAAAACTATAAGAAGGCAAGTAAGCCTACTTCGTGGCCTTTTGACTGACTCAGGAATCAAGAGACACTTTTTATCGGCAATTGCTGGCCTTACCAATAAATTGAATATGCTTGGAACTTTGTCCCTCACTTGACTTCAGTTTTCAGTTGTAAAAATCTATTGACCATTTGTCAATTGGGAAATGGCTTTTATTTTTATAAATGTGACTCAGTTTTATATTGAGTATATTTTTGACATATGATGCCTTTCTTAAAGAAACTTTCTATAGAAATTTTTGCTATTACTTCATTGTCTATGGTACCTTTTAGCAAAATGTAGTTTCCCTGATTATCCTTTTTAATTCGGTGTATTTTGACTTTTGCTTTGTTTGAGGCCATGATTGCTGCCCTGCCTTTTTTAGTTCAGCTGAAGCATGATAGAGCCCTTATTTTAACTCTTTCTATTTCAAGTGTATCTCTTGTTAACAGCATGTTGTTGCATTCTGGATTCTAATCTATTCTGCTATCTGCTTCCATTTTATGAGTGAACTCATCCCATTCACATTCACAGTTATGATTACTGACTATGTGTTTCCTTCCCTCCTGTTTTCTTGTTTCTTCTCTCTTTTTAACCAGTTCTTCCTCAAAAGTGTAGTTTGCTTCAAACCACTGCCTCCCTTAATCTGCCCTCCCTTTTGTCATTCCCCTCCTACTTTTATTCCCTTCCCCTCCTATTTCCCTGTTGGGTAAGTTACATTTTTATACACAGCTGAATATGTATGTGTTCTTCCATTTCACCCATTTTCCCCTCCATTGTAAAAGCTCTTTCTTGTGCTACTCTTTTATGTGAGAAAACTTTCTCCATTCTACTTCTCCCTTCTCCCAGTGCATCCCTCCTCATTCCTCCAGTTTTTGAAGATCATTCCAACCTAATTGGCATCTATGTCCTTTGTCTGTGTAAACTCCTTTTAACTGCCCTAATAATGATAAAGTTCTTAAGGGTTTACATGTCTTATCTTCCCATCTAGGAATGTAAACAGTTTAACTTTATTGCCATACTTATAATTACTCTTTCACATTTGCCTTGTGTGCTTGCTTCTCTTGAGTATTGTGTTTCAGTGTCGGATTTTCCCTTCAGCTCTGGTCTTTTCATCTGTTTCACTAAATATCTGTTTTCCCCTCTGAAGGATTATACCCAGTTTGGCTTGATGGATTATTTTTATTGTAATCTCAGCTGAGCGCTCCCTAAACTTCTGCCACTGGTGTTGCTTCTGCTGTGGCCGCTGTTGCTGCTGATACGTGTGTGGCTTCCCCTCTGATGTCACAGAGTTATCCTGTTGATCTTCTAGGCCAGAAAAATGTCTCATCATGATCTGTTGTTGGCTCTGCTGCTTTCAAATTGTATTTGAGGTGTTGCTTTAAAGTTGCATGGAGGTTATGGTTGAGAGAGTTTAAACTCTAATCCACCATCTTGCCTCTGCCCCCTATACAGTCTCTTGGTGAGTTTTTCAACTCTTGCTGGCTTGATTATCTTCTCTGTGTAGGTTTAATTTTGTTGTTCTGTTGTTTTCGTTGTGTCCTAATCTTCACAACCCGTTTGGGGTTTTCTCTTAAGTCACATTGTTAGTGACAAACTTGATCCTGTTTACTGAAAGGACCAGTCTCTAGGAAGCCTTGACTTCCACTAGTAGTTATGCCTTCCACCTAGACTCAGAGGAAATATGTGCCAGACTCTTAATCAGAATATATTTTTAAAATATCCTATGATTCAGACATTTTACTCATTCAAAGTAGTTGTTCTCTTGCTTGGTATAAATGGAAGCAGTTTGACTTCATATAATATTTTAGCAAGATTACACAGTCTGGGCAGTGCATTTTTCATGCACTTTGTTTTTTCCTTTCCAGTGTTTAAATCCATCTCTTTCCAATTAATATGGATTTTACTGATGGAGTTTCACACCATTCTGGTATTTGCTGCAATTAGTATAATATGTCCTGTGCAAATGGAGAACCTTGCAGTCAATAACATATCTATTGTTTTGTCCTTATCTGAGTTACCATAATCTTTTGAAGTTTTTGGGCATCTCATATCTTCCTGTTAAATACCTCGTTTTATGTCAGTACTTTATCACTGACCACATTTTCTCTGTAGTTATATTCTTCATGGAGCTTGGTAAGATTTCGATTTGTGTCTAAGAAACACTTTTTGTTCTATCAAGTTAAATAATTTCCTACAGTTACTTAATATAGACCTCGCTAGATCGCACACTCTGTGTACCCCTGACAATTTTGCAACCACAAATGTGGTTAGTATTCATTTGCAAAAGCCTCTGTGTTCTTTTCTTCCTTTTTCATCAAGGATGGCCTTTATGTGTATAAAACAGTAGCTCATATTTGCATGGATCTTGAATGTTTACCAAGCGCTTTCCATGCAGCATGTCTCAAATGTCCTAGCGCAGTTTTAAGCTATCACAGCACATTGATATGGAGAACCCTGTGAAGTGAGTGCTGTTGTCTTCACGACCTCATTATTATCTCTAGTATTATTGCTATTGAAAAAATTGAATCTCTGAGAAGTCAACTTTCCTAGGGTCACACAGCTAGCAGGGCTTTGAAGCATTCCTGATTCCCAGTCTACCCCTTGGGCACTATACCATACTGCCTCTTACTACTAATAATAACAATAACTGACACATAGAACCTTAGAAAATTTGTAAAACCCTTTCTATACTTTAATTATAGAAGTGAAAAATCTGAGTTTTGAGTTCATAGCTGTTGATATCTTGGTTACCTTATTTTGGCTAATGCACACAGACCAATATACATGCTGATCCTTTATGCTTTTTGGAAGCTTTTTTTTTTTTGAGATACCTTGAGAATCGGTCCCTGAGTACCTTTCCAGTTGTGTTGCCTGCAGCATGGACTTCCTATTATATGCTTGATCTGATGAAGTCACTCTTCCTGCCTTCCCCTGGGTGTGTAGCCTTAAGCCTTACCCTGTATAACTTCAGCAAGCAGTGAGAGAAATGAGAAGTTGCAAATGAACAGAAGAGGAGGTGAGGCAGGAATAAATGTGGGTGAGTGGTTGCCCAGTACTTTAAATGATCCCCAGCTGCTCACTTTGGTCGACAATCACTTTGGTCCAACATTCCTATAGTCCCAATTATGCTACGTGACTGTAAATCATGGCACATCATGGTTTGGGAAAAATCAAGTAAAGAATGAGTAAACAGTCATGAAGAACATGGCTAACCAGAAAAGGAAATTGACCATTTTGGTAGTAAAGAAGGAAGTAAGAAATGGCCAGCCCACAATATAGAAGGGATCTCCCCACATGAAAAGATGGAAGCCTCTAGCTTGTTGGGTAAATCCTCTCTGGAGGATTTCTAGAAAAACAGAGGCTAGAGCCACACAGGATGCGAAGGTATGGAAGGGCTCCAATCTGTATCAGTCAAGTGAGTAGCCTCAGTGATGAGATGACTGAGCCATCAAAGTATCCTAGCAGCAGGCTCATGAAAAAGTGAGGCATTCTTCTGGTTGAGTTGCACCGGCTGGCCATTCTGGGGTGAGATGGGGAGAGCAGGGAGGATAGTACACAACGAATATTCTTCTTTGGCAGGCGACATGGGTAGGGCCCTGGTGGACCTGAAAGTGGTAATGAGGTTGAGTAAGTATTGCATTTAATGTTGTCAGAGTTTCAAGTTTAGAGTCTCATTCCTCAGATTGCTACCGTAAATTAAGCTAACAAGTGTAAAAGTCACAAATTGCTTGACTTTTGTGCAGTTGACATCATCTGTTCTCCTTCTTTTGAAATACTATTATAACCATAAAATGAAGTGAAGAAAAAGGGAAAGACCAGGTCTCCAAGAGGAATGGAGACATGCTTCAACTATAAATTAAATTTGGTTAAATTAGTGTCAGCCGTGGTCCTGTAGTGCCCAGAAAAGCATTTTTGGTGACAGATTTAGAAATAAAGCCAGGAAAGCATGTATTCAACCTGTCTGGTCATAGCTCCAGAGCTAATGTCTTTATGGTAATTGCAAATCCTTAAAAATACATTATCTTTCTGGGTGTTATTGCAGTGTGTGGTGTTTTTGAAGAAAGCAATAATTTGTAAACAACCCTTGGCAGAGAGCACAGAACTTAATTTTGTTTAAATAAAGGCAACTAACATTAGAATTCATGTGCTGTATCCAGGCTGGCAAGCAGGAGTAGCTGTTTTGATATAGGCACCAGAGCATTCATGATTGCTTAAATATTAACTGTTCTATGAATATACAAATATGATAGTGAAAAGAAGCTGTATGTGATGGAGAGAAAAGAAAAAACAAGCACACTCAAAGAAGCAGGGTGGAATTGTCTGATGGGATGGGTTGTCAGCATGGCTTTATGCTGTTGACCCACCCAGCCTGCTTCATTGCATTTCAATATCTTTTATTTCCAAGGACGAGCCAGTGTAAATGAATGTTGGGCAGACTTGCTCTGGGTTAGAACTGTTTCCTTAACGGAGAGATTGGTTAATTATATTTTTTCCTGTAGTCCAGAACCTGTTGATTAGATTACTAAGGAGCATGTGGACAGTTGTATAGCTATAAAAAGAAGCAATCTTCATCTCTTCAAATACAATCTTTATAATCCTCTGTTTAATCTCCACAAAATACTGTAGATATGGCCCTTTGAACTTGTAGCAATCCTGTAAAAATAGTGATGTTTAAATGCTTTGTGAAACTTTTCCCTAAGTAATATCCTTAGTGTTTTATGTTTAGTTTATATGTTTCCAGAAGCTCAATTTTCCCCTCTGATGAATCCGTATTCCCCAGCCAGAATGGGAGGGGAAGGTCATTTGTCTCTCTTCTACATCTTCTGCTCATCTCAGCTTAGACTTCTTTCCAGGAAACAATCATTTTCCTGCAGCTAGTGCCAGTTTGACTGCTGATGGTGATCTGTCTATACACCCTGGTGGAAAAGGGGTCTGAAGGTGTGCAGAGGGTGTGCAAGGCAGGACATTCTTCCCAGCTGATACAGCTGGAATGCCTCAGGATATGCACGCAGATGCAGCCTCTCTGTTGTAGGGGCCACAAAGCTGTTTGCAAATCTATTCTGTCAGGAACACAATTTAAAAAACAATGACAACTGCCAAACTAGTGAGACAGAAATGATCTGAGAAAGGCCCAGGCCACGCCTTTCTCTGATTTGCATAACAATTTTGGTAGCCTCAGGTTCTGATTCCATTCTTTGTGAAGGAACCAATTAAAAAAACAAGTCAGGTTTATTAGGCAGAAGTGACTTTGCATCTAGAGTCCTATGTGGAAGAGATAAGCAATCTAGGCCAGGTTTGTCTGGTTGATTGCCACTGGGACAATGCGCTTTTCTGTGAGTGAGGAGCCAGGACTCTGCATTCTCTGTGGCCTCTTTCTACCCATTCAGTTCATGATGTGCTCTCAGTATCTGCTAGACAGCAATGTTTATCTTTCCAAATTAAGAAAGAATGTTTGAATTCTCTGAAGCACTCCAATTGCAGGAGTTGCCCTACCTACCATAGGCTATCATAAGTGCACAAGTTGAAATGAAATACACATACATGCATACAAATATACGTTGTATCTAGGGCATAATTTCAGATTGGTATCTTCTAATAATTTAGCCTTTTTTTTGCTGACTTACCTTGTTCTATGTACTTTTTTCCCTCGGTCAATCTTTCTTTGGTTTCAGAATTGAAACCCCCTCCCTTCCTTAGTTTCCCTGAAGCTCTGCTCTCTTGAACATTTCTTCAAAGCTGTTTGCTGGTTTTCTTCCATACACCTCACTCATTCTACATCCCTTACTTACTCTAAATTGAGTCCCTGGTAGCCTTTCCAACATCTTTCTTATTATTGTCCTCCCTTCCGTATGCCGCTTCGGAGATGATGTTTATTCACTGCCTTTATTTGCTTACCACCCATTTTTGTCCTTCTCGCTATTATCTGGCTGCCCCCTTATGCCTTACCACTCAACTGCTGCGATATACTTAGAGATCACCAGTGACTTCTTACAAATGGAATCCGTTGGCCTTATTTTCAGTCTTCATCCTCTGTAACATATGGCACTGTTGATCGCTTCCATTCATAACTTTCATCCTATATCTTTTCTGCCCTTCATGGCTACCTTCTTGAAAAAGTCTGCTGCAGTAGGTGCCTCCATTTTCTTTTTTTTCTCATTCTCTTCTTAATCTCTTACAACCCAGCTTCCAACTTATCATTCCGTTGGGACTGCTCTCTCCAAAGTTACTAATGATGTCTTAGTTGCCAAATCCAATTGCCGTCTCTCAAACCTTATTCTCCTTGACTTATCTGCAGCCTTTGACAATGTAAATCACCTCTTCCCCTTGATTGCCTTCTTCTCTCTAGGTTTTTGGGACACCATTCTCTCCTGGTTCTCCTCCTACCTATCTGATTACTCCTTCTTAGTCTCCTTTACTGGATCCTCATCCAGAGCATGTCCTTTAACCATAGGTGTCCCACTGGGCTCTGTCCTGGGCCCTCTTCTCCCTCTCTACCACTTCACTTGATGATCTCATCAGCTCCCATGAATTTAATTACCATCTCTATGCCAGTGATTCTCACCATCCTGCCCCAACCCCTTTGCTCACCTTCAGTCTCACATCTCCAACTAGATGTCCAGTAGACATCTTAAATACAACATGTTCAAAACAAAACTGATCTTTCCTTCTAAACCTTCTCTGCCTCCTACTTTCTATGTTACTGCTAAGACATTTTTTTAGATGTTTTAGACATTTTCCTTGGCTTCTAATTGCCTCCAGAAGAAAGTTCAAATTCCTTAGTCTGGTGTTCAAGTCCATCTGTGATACAGTCCTGTTCTGTCTACCTGCCTGTACTTCTCTTCCTCCATTCCCATATATCGACCATTTGCTCTCCCCAAACTGATGTTGTCTTCACCCTTGGAATGACTCTCTCATATTTTTCTACCTTTATGTGTTATTTCGATAATGCCCCCCTCCTCTTTGAACTTTTGGCTATCTCCATCTTTTGAAATTGTGCCTGTCCTTCAAGTCATAGTTCAGGTGCTAAAGTTTGCGCTTGTTCCAACCAGATTTGGTTTGTCCTTCCTCTAATGCAGGACTTGTTAGCTATATCCCTTCAGTGACACTATTTCCTTGTCTTTTTTTATTTCTGTATATACATCTCAGATCTCAATTGAACTATCAGATCTTGGAAGACACATCTTAGACCTCTGCGCATCTCCTCACAGCATCCAGCCAAGTGCTTTTTTGAGCACATGGAAAATCCAGAAGGCCCTGATAGTATCATCTTTTTGGGGCTGGGCTAGCCATCCCCCTGTAACTGTGGCCTTGTACCAAGTATACGTCCTCCCTCCAATTTCAGCAAGCTTGCCCTTTCACACTTGATCCAACTTGAACCTTCATTGTGTTAGGCGTTTTTTCACTTAGACAACTAGACAACTAGAAATTTTTCACAACCTTTTTTGAGGTTTCTCTTTGTACTTTTAATTTCTCTGCCTTTCAAGCCTCTGCAATATAATTTTTGATTGATGTTAAATTATACTTTGCACTTTTGACTCTTTATATCACTTTAATTGGTGATTGAGGTATCAAGATTTTCTGATACACTTTTAATTTAATTTTAAGAATTTTAATTTAATTTAATTTAAATTTGTAATTTAATTACATTTTCATTTTACACTGCCTTTAATTAGATGCTCAAGTTTTCTATTTCACATAGTAACTAACTAGATATTGATATGATCTTCCAATGTCTTTTCACAAGACTTCGAGGTGGAAAAATAAGCAATATAAAAACAAAGTATAACAATAAAAAAGTATGTTTTGACATGATACTTTGCTCTAGCTACATTTGTCATGGTGATGTTTAGTTCTGGTTCTTAGGATTGTTCCTAAATAGCTTCACCTTTCTATCCAAGGTCCTTCCTATGGCTACATATGTTGTTCTGCACAGTTTCTGAACTTTTACATTCTCTATCAAAAATTGTTGAAGAATATATTCCTTCATGATGCTTCTTCTACTTTTATGGTGGTATACCTTCAATCTGGTAAAATTACCTTGGTTTTGTATAATTGGTTTTGTATAATTTTGTGTAATTGTTAGTTGTCTTTCTGTTGTTAAATTCAGAAAAGGTTTTAAAAATTCCATTCTCAGTACACCCATCTCCTTTTCAATGTCATTCAAGGCATTGACATGACTTTTGCCTTGTCTTTCATTATCAATGAGGATTTCTGGAGTGTGCATGTAGATTTTCAGTGCCTTGAAGTTCTTCATATTTTCTGTTTAGATTTAAATACCTCCTCAGTTTATGCTCTTATTTTATTTAATCAGCATTTAGGAATGCAATTACTTCTTGCATTTATTCTGCCTTGTTCTACTACGTTGTTCTATAACTTAGGGCAAAGTATGTCATTGATTTAGGGCAAAATGAAGGCCCTTATTGTCATTTACCTTTACTCATATTTATTCTCCCTGAAAATGGGAATACAGAAGGTCTACATTATATTAGATGTCATGTCAAACTTAAGTAATATTATTAGAAAAGAAAAGACCTCTTGCTCTCTTTCAATTGATAACCTTTTCTTTACCTCACTAATTTCAAGAAGATCCTTTCTGGGATATAGAATTTTGATCTTGCTTTTTAAATGATGCCCCTCCCATTACCCTTGTGAGACAAGCCAAGAACTATCTCAAGAGACCAATAAATATTAATGGAAAATTAAAATTAAGCATGGATATGGACAGCAGACCTCAACCACACTCCAACCCCACATTCTCTAATAAAGAAATAGCTACAAAAATGCATGTTCTGAAATTGAATGAGTTAAAAGAGGTGATTCGTTCTTTTTCTAGTAAACAATAAACTCTTACTATCTTACTGGAGAAAAGCTGTAATGGCATACTTACTCATATGTGTATTACCAAAGCATCCTTTGGCCATTTCTGTGGATTTTGTCCTTGTAAAGATTTGATCTTAGTAGCTAGCCATTTCATATGTTATTTTATATGTTTGACTTAAGGGGTAAACTACCATTCTTAATAGAAAAAAAAATACTCATCTTCAAAGTAAGGCCATGAGTGGCTGTTTTAACTGTCTTTTAGGCTATTAGAAGCTGTTCTAAGTATATTAATTCATGTTTAAAGAAATTTTTTTGTTTATATTCTTTCTCCATGTAATTTTACCTTAAGTTCTATATGCAGTGTAACATGTGCTTACTATCCAAAGGATTCTTAAGGTACTTCAGATAAAGCAAGCATTCATGAAGTAATTAGCCCACGATGCAAGGTAGTAAGTATGTCATTAAGTGCTGAATTAAGAAGTTAAGATTCGAATGTTGGAATTCATTTTTTAAAAATTCCCTGAAATTTCTGCAGATAAGCGGGATTAAATTAATGTCACCTATCTATACCATGTGTCCTTATCACAGACTAACTATATGGCTTCATTACATATTTCCTAGTGTTTTTCTTTGTCTTGCATATGGATAGTCTGATCAGCCCCAGTTGGATACACTATACCTTCATTCCAACAAAATGGTGTCATTTTAGTTCCCCTTGATTACGAAGGCCCACAGCCAGATATTTTCCTTTGTTCTGCCCCACTCCCCAATATTCAGTTAGATTGCAAGTCTCTCTAGAGGAAGCAATAGGCATTCCGCTGACTTTGAGTCACTCCCAGTGCCTTTCCATGCTCCCCTCCCCACAGCCGATGCAAAAGGACTACCTTTGGCTTAATTGAGTTCAGCAGTAAATCAGCATTTTTGTCTGAGGCATAGAAGGGCTCAATCGTTTCCTCTAGTTTAGAACCAGAGCCCTGACATTAGGTTTGGAGTGTTAGCTTAGCACCTTCTCTGTAACCAAGCGCATATTTACAATTTACAAATAGCATTATGATGTCCAAAGTCAGGACTATGCACGTTCAGAACATGCAATGCTTTTGTCACACACTTTTGGGAGAAGGATGTGGATGGAGACCGAAGGTTTTTATTAGCCAATGTCCTCCATGGTTATGGCTGTGTTTTAATGTGACATTGTGATTTTGCTTTATCATACAGCATCATTAGCTGGTCACTGCCTCTCAATGGCAGTTTTGACTCTCTGTAAGAAAGAAAGACAAAAGTAAAAATTCTTGACCTCAAAGAGTTTGCATTCTATGGGGAGTGAGCATGGGGATGGCAAGTGAAGCTACAGTATGGGCATGGGGGGGGGGGAGCGGAGATGTAACATGTGAATTGATAAATGAATTCAACATAATTTGATGAGGGACAGAACACCAACAACTGGGGGACCAGAGCCAAGCCTTGGAGGAATGGAAGGTTCCTCAGAAGTGGTGTTAAGAACTTTTTATGTGGGGAAGAGCCCTGAAAGCAAGGATTGACATTTGATTCACATCCTGACTGCCCCCTTCCTCTTCTGTGGGGATACTCAGATGAATATAAAACCATTTTGTTTATGTATGGGAAAGAATGAAAGACCATCACTAATAGTGGCTCACAACCTTGATATAAAAAAACCCATTGCCCTTCCACCTTACTATAGCTGTGAATCCAGTTTAAAGAAGTGCTTGTCTTCAGTCTTTGAATTCTAGTTCAAATTCAGTCATTCATCAAGCATTGGTTCAGTTCCTCCTGTGGGCCCAGAACCATGCTAGGTGCTGAGAATACAGAGATACAAATGAGTCAGTCCTTGGTCTCTAGGAGATTACTTTCCATTGGGATGTAATAAACTCTGGCAGGTGGTGATGGACTCATTTACAGTAAAACAAAAGTGTTAATAGAGCATAGGAATCAATCTGAGGATGAGGTTCAAAACCAGTTGGGAAGGAGGTTTAGAATTTAAAAACCTCAACAACAAAGATAAGGAAGAAAGAGCAGCTTCACTCTAAGGTTTTGTGTGTATTCAGTTTGTATGGGCACTGAGGAAAAGTAACTAGAGCTCCTCCTTCAGGATAGGTAATGTGAGATTAGGTAGGATGAAACAGATGACTGGAAGGATGCAACTTGTTTAAAAAACACCACCACCGCCACAGCCGCCGCCACCGCTGCCGACACCACCATCTCCACAGCCGCCGCCATCACCACTGCCGCTGCCGCCACCACCACCACCACCACCACCACCGCCATCACCACCACCACCAACAGTAGGATAGGTAAAAGATGGTGTGGTACAGTCACATTGTTAGAAAATAAGAGTCATTTGTGGAAATCCAATGACCAAAGACAGGTGTATAGAAACATCTTGGGAGAGCATTTGGGTGAAGATAAACAAGGCACAAGTAGATAATATTGTCTTGAAACTTTCTAAGCAGTACAAATAATTGGCTTTGGGAAACAGATCACAAAGCTGGCATAGAGATATGGTATAGCAATGATGGGGGCCTTAAATTGTCCAGATATCTGTATGAGCAGTCTCTCTGTCTCTGTTTGTCTCTTTGCCCACACCACACCCAAAAGGTGAGCAACTGATTATTTCTTGACTTGCCTTAATGATAATTTCTTCCTTTAAAAAGTGAAGGAACAATTGTTGAGAAATTCTAGTCTTTATTTGATTCTTTCCAAGAAGGAGGAATGGATTGTTAGAGTGAACACAATGGCCAACTAGGACTGAGGTGATCCCTGAGTCTTAAGATTTGTCGTGGAAGAAAGGCAAGCCTGGTGTGGTGTGACATGTGCTGGAGATTTGGGGAGAACAGATTTCAGAGTCCAGAGAAAGGATGGCTAAGGACCTGTGGCCCAAACTTTTATAAGGGATGGGCAGCACTTGAGAATTACATTCCAAAGACATATAGCAACCGTTTGGATGAGGAGGAAGAGGAAGAATTCTTGAAGGATACCATCTTACATACACAGGGAACTTAGTATTCAGTTTAGTTTTTAAAAAGGCATGTACAAGAATGGGAATGAAGAGCAGATACGGGAGGATGAATACAAAAGCTTGCTGTAGCTCAGAATAAGCAGAAGCTGGCAGGGGAAACTAACAGCAATAAAAAGTTGTTTCTTGCCCTCTCCCCCTTTACTGGAGAAAAACAAATTGTTGAGGTAGATGCGACAACAATAACTGAAGAGAGAGAGGGAGAGGACATGGGTTTCTTCGATCATCAGAGTAAAAGCTCAAATGAGAGCATTTTCTACACCATGGCCCATTAAACATCTCAAGTGAATTCTGTCCTGCATTATAGGCCCACTGAGTGATTCTAACGCCTGTAGACCTGTCCTGGTTACGTGAAAACCTGGAGATGGATGCTCCTTCTTTCATGGAAGGTGGGCCACTGTTTAGAGAGATGCATACTTCTCATCAGGCCCCAGCCAGGTCAAATTGGTTTCCTGTGAAGAAAAGAACTGATTGGTGCTATTCTATCTCTAGGAATTGTGGGGCCAGGAGGTCTGGAAATGTACGACTCCTTTTGGCCCCACTCCTCTGGAGGCAGCCCCAGCTGGGTGCCATCCCTTGCCTCGCATAGGCTGTGTTCCAGACATTCTCCAACTCTGGATTCTATCTAAGCCTTGCCTGTGTTCCTAGGAGCACCTGGTGCAGGAGCAGTGGAGAACTGCTCACTTCTTAGTTTTCTTCTGTTTTCTTGGCACTGAAATAGGAGGTGATGACTGAGGTTGCTTTAATGATTTTGAGCCCCCAACCTCAGCTGGGTGACCCTGGACAAGTCATTTAACCCCTCTCTTTTTTAGTGTCCTCATCTGTAAAATGGTGATATTGTTATATATAGCACCCGCCTTCCTGGATTGTTGGGATTTGTAAAATGCTTCACAAGCCTTAAGGTGCCAGCTATAAAGTATACACACATATGAACACATAGGAGTTACATAGAAGACACTGTGTGAGGACACTAGAAATGAGAGGGGTCAGGCAAGATCTCCTGTACAGATTCAAGGAGATGCAGGTTAGGAAGGGATGAATTCTCGACCAGGGTGGGGGGGGGGGAGCAGCATGTCAGGTCTGAATGAGTTCTTCCCTGGAGATCTTTGATCAGACACTGATTGTTGGATGTATTGTTGAGTGGAGTCATGTTGGCATCCAGTTTGTACTGTTTGACCCCTGAAGTTACTTCCAACTCGGAGATTCTGGGATTCTGAGAAGGTAGTGTTTTCCATGCTTCCAAGAGATTGGGAGCATTCTGGAGCCCTCTGTGGAAAGATGAAGATAATGGAAAAAAAATTTTAGGTTCAAATACTAAACTGTTGAGAGCCAAGTGACGTTGAATGCTATAAAAGTTTGTTAAAAATTGATCATGACCACCTGGTCTCCATCTTCACTGAGAGGAAAAGGAGAAGAAATGGTTGAAAGTTCAGCTGAAGAGAAGAGAAACTTTCAAAGGAGCAACACACTGAAAGGTTGCATGCTGCTACCTAGGCTCGGCCAATCACAATGCAAAGAGTACACAGGAGCCCCTGAGCCTGGGACTTTTCTTACGTGTTCACTGAAAAGAATTCTAACAGCATGTCAGGACATTGATATCAGAATGTCCCGGCTAAACTCTTTTTTAAGTATACATGTTTACACCGGCAATTTGTTTACATTTATCCCAATTTGCCTGGCAAACAGCTATCAGATCTAAAGGAAAACAGTGTTTGAATGGCCGAAAATCACACCATTAGGAAAACTACAGATAGTTGAGCTGGACCTTGGCCAGTCAAGTCTTTTCTCTTTGTATACCATGTGAGGAAATGACTTAGAGATAAGGTAGATGCAATTAATATAAATTTAGTTACTAATCTCCAAGTTTAATTACTTGCTGGTCAAATGATAATTAAAATTAAAATAGCAGTATGGCTTATTAATTGATGGTGCTTTGACAATTAAGACAGTGAAGTACTCTTAGGTATTTCAGTATTATAATCCCCTGGTTATTCAGTTTAATCAAAAAATAAAATATAAGACTTTAAAAAAACGGAATTATTTCTAACTTCTTGAGTTGTTGTATATTTAGTATATGTGACTACGAAGGGGCAGCTTCTTTAATTGTTTGGGTTCTTCATCTCTGTGCATCTTGCAAAAGAGAAGTGATACTTTTTCTGAGGGTCTTGGCTGCTGGAAAAGCAGGTTCTTTTCTCATCCTGTCCCCCCGTTCCTTTTTATTTCCCTCCTCCTTGTCCCCTAGAGTTATATAGATTCAAGCCCCTTTTTTGTCTCCTCCTTACAAATCCCTCTACCCTCCAACGTTTCTTACACACAGTTGTCAAAGTGATTTTCCCCAAGCAAAGGTCTCATCCTGTCACCCCCTTGTTAAATAAGCCACAGTAGCTCCCCATTACCTCTAAGATCAAATATCACCTCCTCTATCTTACATTTAAATAAAGCTCTAACAGTGTGACTCCTTCCTATCTTTCCTGTTTCCCCACATGTTGGTGTTCATTCATTTTTCAGTTGTGTCTGACTCTTCATGACTCCTTTTGGGGTTTTCTTGGTGGAGATACTAGAATGCTTTGCTATCCCCTTCTCCAGCTCGTTTTACAGATGAAGAGACTGAGGCAGACAGGGTGAAGTGACTTGCCCAGGGTCACATACCTAGGAAGGAAGAAGCCAGATTTCAACTCGGGTCTTCCTGATTCCAGGCCTGGCACTCTGTCCACTGTGCCACCTACTTGCCCTTACACATTCTGTTTAGACATCCCTTTCACTTTGCTGCCCTTCACATATTCTACATAGTGTCCACAGTTGCCTACCTGTTTTTCTTCACACAGGACATTCCATCCCCTATCTTCACTTTTGCGCTGGCTGTGCCCACTGCCCGCAGCGCTCGCTCTCTCTCTCTCTCTCTCTCTCACTCTCTCTCCCTCTCCCTCCCCAACAGCCTTTTAAACTCTTTCATTTTCTTCAGGACTCAACTTCAATATCCCTAGGAGTTAGCACCTTCCCTTCTTTCCCAAACTATCTTGTACTCATTTGCTATGTATGTAGTCTATACGTACTTATGCATGTATATGATTATTTTTATGTGGAAAGGCAGCACAGTATAATGGCTGGAGAGTTGGCCTCAGAGCCACAAAAACCTAGACTCAATTCCTCCTTCTGACATAAGATCTGAGTTGGACCCTTCATCTGACATCTCTTGTTTGTGTGACCCTGAGGAAGTCACTTGACCTCTCAATGCTCTATGCAATTCTCTAAAAGATTGTAACTTGCAGAGAAGCTGCCAATCTGCATGAATAGAGAGACACTATCCTTCAATCAGCTGCCAAAATGATTTTGCCAAGGCGCTGGTGTGACCTCATCACTTGTGGATTCAGTGAACTCCAGCGGGTCCCCCTGGCTTCCAGGATCGAGTCCTTTCTGTCCTACCCCCACCTCCCTTTCTAGTCTTCTTATGCCTCCTTACAACTCCATGGTCTACAGCTCTGTGGTCTGGCTTGTTGACATGACTTGAATGTAAGCCAAGCCCTTCAGGATAGGGGCTGTTGTGTCTTTGTATCCCCAACACTTAGCACAGGGCCTGGCACCTGGGAAACAGTAAATGCTTGTTGACATAAAGATGAGTCATTAATGAGATGATGTCACCTTTCCAGAAAGTCTCTGACTCCCCTCCAACCCAGAAGCTCTTGAACTATCAATCCAAAGTTGATTTGGACTTTAATTTTGCTTTGAAAATGTTACTTCTCTTAATGAATTATGGCAGTGTGCTGTAGTGGAAAGAATAGTAGAGGCTAGGAATAATGGTACTTGAGCTACATAATTGTGAGCCACAAATCTCAGTATTAATGTGGTGTTATTCATGTGCTTTGACAGCTCTATGGTTGTATCAGTATGGGTGCACCTATGAGTGGCGCAGATCGTGAGCCATCCGTATCTACTCTTCATCATCTACAGCTTACCCTCCAGTGTTCAGGACATTTCCTAGATCCCATCAGGCTGTCCTTTAGCCCTTGCGTTTTGTCTATGACTGGCTGGACTCCTTTTGACCAGTCTTGCCCTGCTCCAGCGCCATCCTTTGCCCTATTTCAGCCACAGAATCCTTTCCCGGAAGTATTGCTGCTGCCTCCTCTCATCCACCATGGGGTTCAATGTCGCCTTTTGGGTGAGCCACAACTTTATTTGGAGAAGGCTGTATTCTATTATTTATAACCTTACAGCATTACATGTATTGATAGTAAAAAACATGGGCCTCTATTTCAGGGAGAAGCTTGGGCTTATTAAAAGCTTCCCATAGATTCTTAAATGCAATTTTGCTTGCCTTTCTCCCCTGGTCAGTTCTGGACTCAGCTCATTGTCTATGCTCAGTGTCCATTCAAGATTTATGTACTGATGGACTATCTTTGTGGGTTGTCCTTCTCATGTGCCATTATGTGAACAATGCACATCCTGTAGCCCCATAGGCTTCCTATAAAAGAGGACTTTTCTTTTTCTTTTGTTTCTTAAAAACAGAAGTACAGAACAGTTTGCCTACCACATGGACAGTTAATAATGTTTTTCTCTAGCAGGTTGTTATGCTAGACTTTTAGACAGCAACTAGCAGTTTTAGTAAATTTTTTTTGTTTTTTTTTTAATTTAATTTAATTTATTTATTTAACATATTTAGTTTTCAGCATTGGTTTTCACAAGAGTTTGAATTACAAATTTTCTCCCCATTTCTACCCTCCCCCCCCACTCCAAGATGGCATATATTCTGGTTGCCCTGTTCCC
Organism: Trichosurus vulpecula; assembly: GCF_011100635.1. Taxonomy (NCBI): domain Eukaryota; kingdom Metazoa; phylum Chordata; class Mammalia; order Diprotodontia; family Phalangeridae; genus Trichosurus; species Trichosurus vulpecula. The sequence goes on along the minus strand of NC_050582.1, from coordinate 11,032,913 downwards.
AATTCAGCCCTCCCTTCTGTCACCCCACTCCCCTCCCATCCCCTTTTCCCTTCCCCTCTTGTAGGGCAAGCTAAATTTCTACTCCCATTGCCTGTGTATCTTATTTTCTAGTTGCATGCAAAAAACTTTTTTTTTGTTTTTGAACGTCTGTTTTTGAAAACTTTGAGTTCCAAATTCTCTCCCCTCCTCCCTTCCCACCCACCCTCCCCAAGAAGTCAAGCAATTCAACATAGGCCACATGTGTATCATTATGTATGACCCTTCCACAATACTCATGTTGTGAAAGACTAACTATATTTTCCTCCTTGCCAACCCATCCCCCTTTATTGAATTTTCTCCCTTGACCCTGTCCCCTTTCCAAAGTGTTTGTTTTTGATTACCTCCACCCCCATCTGCCCTCCCCTCCATCATTCCCCCCTTTTTTTTCTTCTTCCCTCTTCTTTCCTGTGGGGTAAGATACCCAATTGGGTATGTATGGTATTCTCTCCTCAGGCCCAGTCTGATGAGAGCAAGATTCACTCATTCCCCCCTCACCTGCCCTCTCCCCTCCTCCCACAGAACTGCTTCCTCTTGCCACCTTTATGTGAGATAATCCACCCCATTATGTCTCTCCCTATCTCGCTCTCTCAATGTTCCTCTCTCATCCCTTAATTTGATTTTATTTCTTTTAGATATCTTCCCTTCATCTTCACCTCACCTCGCCCTCTCTCTCTCTCTCTCTACATATATATATATATATATATATATATATATATATACACATAGATATATACATGCATACACATTCACTTATATATATATATATATATACATAAACATATATACATATATGCATATTCCCTTCAGCTACCCTAATACTGAGGTCTCATGAATCATACACATCATCTTTCCATGTAGGAATGTAATCAAAACAGTTCAACTTTAGTAAGTCCCTTGCAATTTCTTTTTCTTGTTCTTTTTCTTGATTACCTTTTCATGCTTCTCTTGATTCTTGTGTCTGAAAGTCAGATTTTCTATTCAGTTCTGGTCTTTTCACTGAGAAAGCTTGAAAGTCCTCTATTTTATTGAAAGTTCATATTTTGTCTTGGAGCATGATACTCAGTTTTGCTGGGTAGGTGATTCTTGGTTTTAATCCTAGCTCCATTGACCTCCGAAATATCATATTCCAAGCCCTTCGATCTCTTAATGTAGAAGCTGCCAGATCTTGGGTTATTCTGATTGGGTTTCCACAATACTCGAATTGTTTCTTTCTGGCTGCTTGCAGTATTTTCTCCTTGATCTGGGAGCTCTGGAATTTGGCAACAATATTCCTAGGAGATTTCTTTTTGGGATCTATTTGAGAAGGCGATCGATGGATTCTTTCAATTTCTATTTTGCCCTGTGGCTCTAGAATATCAGGGCAGTTCTCCTTGATAATTTCTTGAAAGATGATATCTAGGCTCTTTTTTTGATCTTGGCTTTCAGGTAGTCCAATAATTTTTAAATTATCTCTCCTGGATCTATTTTCCAGGTCAGTGGTTTTTCCAATGAGATATTTGACATTGTCTTCCATTTTTTCATTCCTTTGGTTCTGTTTTATAATATCTTGATTTCTCATAAAGTCACTAGCTTCCACTTGCTCCTATCTAATTTTTAAGGTCATATTTTCTTCAGTGGTCTTTTGGACCTCCTTTTCCATTTGGCTAATTCTGCCTTTCAAGGCATTCTTCTCCTCATTGGCTTTTTGGAGCTCTTTTGCCATTTGAATTAGTCTATTTTTTAAGGTGTTGTTTTCTTCTGTGTATTTTTCAGTATTTTTTTGGGTCTCCTTTAGCAAGTCATTGACTTGTTTTTCATGGTTTTCTCGCATCCTTCTCATTTCTCTTCCCAATTTTTCCTCTACTTCTCTAACTTGCTTTTCCAAATCCTTTTTGAGCTCTTCCATGGCCTGGGACCAGTTCATGTTTTTCTTGGAGGCTATTTTTTTAGGCTCTATGACTTTGTTATCTTCTTTAGGCTGTATGTTTTGGTCTTCTTTGTCACCAAGGAAAGAATCCAAAGACTGAGACTGAATGTGTGTGTGTTTTTGCTGCCTGGCCATGTTGCCAACCAACTAACTTGACCCTTGAGTTTTTCAGTGGGGTATGAGTGCTTGTAGACTAAAGAGTTCTATGTTCCACGTTTGGGGGGGATGTGCCAGCTCTGCCACACCAGCACTCCTCCTTCCCCAAGAACCCCCAACCCAAACTGGGCTTGGATCTTCAGCAGGCTGTGCACTCCTGCTCTGATCTGCCACTTAATTCCTCCCACCAGGTGGGCCTGGGGCGGGAAGCAACAACAGCTGTAGCTGCCCCACCTCTGCTGCCCGCGGGGCTGGTAGCCGTACCGCGAACTCCTTCCACTCCTGCAGCTCTTCCCACTAACCCTCTTTGTTGTCTTTGGTGTTTGTGGGTTGAGAAGTCTGGTAACTGCCGCAGCTCACTGATTCAGGGCGCTAGGGCACTTTTCGCCCAGCTTCTGGTCTGGTTGGTCCGCGCAGCTCACGCTGGGCTCGGCTCCCCTCTGCTCCCAGCTCCGTGTGGGATAGACCTCACCCAGAGACCATCCAGGCTCTCCTGGCTTGGAGCCCTGCTTCCCTCTGCTGTTTTGTGGGTTCTGCCGTTCTAGAATTGGTTCAGAGCCATTTTTTATAGGTTTTTGGAGGGACTTGGCAGGGAGGTCATGCTAGTCCCTGCTTTCCAGCTGCCATCTTGGCTCCGCCCCCCCTTTAGTAAATTTTTAAAGTAATTTTTTGAGCAAAAAGTAAAATGCCCATTTTATTATGTTTTTCAATGCTTAAGCTAGCATTGGAAATGGTATAGACTGCAGTAATGCCAGACAAGAACATGGTACAATTCTGAGGCACTTCCCACTGGTTCCTGTAAAGGAGCGAGTCTTACCGAAGTCACCCTGCCCCCAGGGATTTCCTTCATTTCTGTTGTCATAGCTTGTCCTTGCATTATATTGTTTCACCCTGGTGACACTTGAAGTGTTTGGTAGATCAGCATGATAACACATCGAATATTAAAGATTTTTATTTTGAAAGAGAAAGCCACTGTGTTTAAAGTGCACCCAGAAAAGCTAATTGTGAATATGAAATTAAGGTGGCCAATTGAAGTAGCACAACTTTGCCATAGGTGACATTTTCTGTCTGCCATTAAGACTAACTTTTCTTTTTATTTTCCTAGTCTTGGGGAAAGATTTTAAATTTTGCAAATGAGTTAGAACTTTAAGAAACTGAGGGGAAGCTGTTAAAAAGAAAGTACATACATTTATAGGGGTATCTCAGAGTCAAAAGGTATTTATGCAGAATTGGGGGGCATAGTTCTAAATTGCTCAAGGAAAAAAGAAACAAAAACCTCTGAAAGGTAAAAGCTGTTAAAAGCAGTGTAGAAATTGGCTACTTACCCCTTAATAGAGTAATAGCCCTATCCCTTGAAGTACTCAGGTAGAAACTGGGTGATCCTTTGTAGGTAGATGGGGTATTCTTGCTTTTATTTTCATTTACCTATGATATTTAAATTAATAATAGTAAAAGATCAGCATAGCATTATCTAAAAGTATAGAAAATGGATTTGAGCCATTCTGATCCAAAGCACAGAATCTTGAGGTTTGGGTGGAACACTAGTATCATTTTAAAATAAGAGGCAGGTAAAGCATTGGGCTTAAAAGAATATATATGTACATCTATGTGTATATATGTATGTATATATGCACATATGTGTATATATTAAATATATTAAGATATTCTGCAGAACATATGAAGATGTTTAATTTTGACATACATTAATTGTTTATCTTTCTTTTTTAGAAGCTGTGTTTATTTTAATAATGGAATATAGAATTCTTGATAGTCCTCATTAGGAAACTACTCTGTACAACATCATTTTAAATGAACAATAAGTTGAACTGAAATGATGGGTGAAACAAATTAAGAGATAACCCCAGACTTTGAGATGATACTATTCAAATTACTTTGCTTCCCATTTTCCTCCAGGTCAGAGATACTAAATCATCAGATCAAAAAACCACGCTATTACATTTTCTGGCTGAAATTTGTGAAGAAAAATACCGGGACATCCTTAAATTCCCAGATGAATTGGAGCATGTTGAAAGTGCAAGCAAGGGTAAGCAATGGGACTGTTGCGAGGTGATGAAGCCAGGGAACAGGGTCTATTCCCATGGTGGTTTATGTTTGTAAGAAAGGCAAGGAAATGGTGTTTTTCCCTTTTATGTTTTATGTAGCAATATATCACATTTCATGGGCATGCCTCTAATTTTAGATGTTTTATCCTAGAAAATGATGGCAGGTTCCCTTTAATTTTCTTATTACCTTTCCATAGATTTCACATCGTTCGTCAAATTATTAAAATTGAAGTACTTTATTTGTATTGAATCATATCATCAATGTATATATTAGAAATCTCAAAGCAGTAAATTCATTCTTGGGGATGGTAATAATATTTTCAGTGTGTTTATATGAGCATTGGATTTTTCTCCAGTTATTTAGGTCTTCTTTTATTACTGTGATATTTGTTTTATATTTGTGTTTATGGAAGTTTTGTGTGTGTAAGTTAGCCCCCTAATATTTTATGCATTTTATTTTTTTTATTGCGGGGATAATCTAAACAGTTTAACTATAGAGTCCCTTATGATTACTTTTTGTGTTTGCTTTTTCATGCTTCTCTTGAGTCTTGTGTTTCAATTTTGGGTTTTCCATTCAACTCTGCTCTTTTCATCAAGAGTACTTGAAAGTCTTATATTTCATTAAATGTCCATTTTTCCCCCTGAAGGATTATATTCACTTTTACTGAGAGGGTTATTTTTGGTTGTAATACTAGCTTCTTTGCCTTCCAGAATATCTTTAGGCCCTCCACTCCTTTAATGTAGAAGCCACTAAATCTTGTGTGATGCTGATTGTGGCTCCATGATACTTGAATTGTTTCTTTCTGGTTGCTTCCAATATTTTCTCCTTGAAGCAAGAGGTCTGGAATTTGGGTATAATATTCCTGGGAGTTTGAGATTTCTTTCAAGAGGTCATTGGTAGATTCTTTTCATTTATGTTTTACCCTTTAGATCAGGCCTGCCCAACTTTCTGCCACTTATGGCCATCAGGCCCCTTGCCACATGCCAAAGGTTTTCCTCTACATACAAAGGATGTTTTCCTCTACATTTTCATGAGCCTCCTAAAATCTTCTGGCATGCTGCCAGAGGGCTGTAAGTGGCCCAAGCACAGTAAGTGGCCCACAGGCTGAAAGTTGTGCAGGCCTGTTCTAGATCTGAGATATCAGGACAGTTTTCCTTGATAATTTCTTGAAATATGATGTCTAAGCTTTTTTTTTTAATATGGCTTTCAGGTCATCCAACAATTCTTAAATTACCTCTCTTTGATCTATTTTATGTGTCAATTTTTTTCCAATGACATATTTCACATTTTCTTCTATTTTTCATTCTTTCAAATTTCTTTTGTTTCTTGAAGTATCATGGAGTCATTAGCTTCCACTTGCCTGATTCTAATTTTTAAGGAATTATTTTCTCCAGTGAGAATTTGTAACTCCTTTTCCATTTGGCCTATTCTGCTTTTTCAGGAGTTCTTTTGTTCAGTGAATTTTTGTCAGTTCTGTTTTTTTTTTTGTTATTCTTCTTCAGTATTTTTTGTGCCTCTTTTACCAAGCTGCTAATTCTCTTTTCATAATTTTCTTACATCACTCTCATTTTTCCCTCCAATTTTTCCTCTCCCACTCTTAGCTCTTTGTTGAACCCTTCCAGGAATTCTTGTTGGGCCTGGGTGCAATAAGCATTTTTCTTTGAGGATTTTTGTAGCTTTTTTTCCACATTGTTATCTTCTTCTGAGTTTATGTCTTTGTCTTCCTTGCCACTATAGTAGCTTTTTATGATCAAGTTCTTTTGTTGTTGTTTGCTCATTTTCCCATTCTATTTCTTTACTTTAAACTTTACTTTGAACTCTGCTTACTGTGGGTTAAGGAGGCACTGTCTCAGCTTCAGGCTTTTTTGTGCTACTGTTTTCAGAGCTAGTTATAGGGGTCTGCAAGATTTTGGTGTTTCTGAAGTGGTGTGATCCAGAGAGAGGTGTGGATATTGTTTTTCTCGTCTGTGCTCTGGTCTTTACCCAGGAAAGGCCCCTACTCTCCTGCAACCATATATGTTAGTGTTCCTCTCTGCCTTGGAACTAAAACCAGGGCCCCTGCTCCCATGTGACCAACCAGAAGTATTTTTCTCTGCCCTGGAACTGCAACCCAGAACTGTGTTTGTGCATAAGAGTTGCAAATCAGCTCCAGATGTGCCCAGTACTAGTAAAGGGTCTCCTGTAATCTCTTTTTGGCCAGTTTTGGCCCTTACTGTCTCTGGATTAAGAGCTTCAGAAGCTGGTGCTACTGTTGTAGCTGCCTCCAAGGCCCTCAACAGAGTTTGCTGCACTCTGGACTGCAACTCCCCCCACCCCATTTTATTATTTTAAATGACATTTCTTTAAAGTGCTATGTAAATTGTATCATCATCATCATCATCATTATTATTATCAAAGTCCCTATGCCTCAGTTTCTTTAGATGGAAAATTAGAACTGAAGGCTTCTAAATTTAGAAGCCTGATTACAGAGGGTTAAGAAAAGAATCATTGATGAGTTACAGGATGACACCTAACAGCAATGGTAAGATGTAGTGAGGGTTTTGTTGCTTTTTGTTTTAAAGAAAGAGACAGGCTTGGGTTTGTTTATAGGCAGCAGAGAAGGAATCAGTAGCTATGGAGAAATGGAGTGTTATAGAGAGAGTTGGATGCTATTGGGGGCAATCTCTGGAGAAGATTAGAAGGTTCTTGATGGCCTATACCATGAAGCTAAGGGACATTGCCTTAGTCCTTGCACATAATTCTTATTCTGAAGAGGTTCTCAAGGTCATAAGGATCAGAGAAAATTTCCAGTCCTTCATCTTATTGATTATCTGACCCAAAAGTCCTATGTATTCTTTTGCTTTACATTGTATCTTATTCCAACACTTTCTTTTCATTTCTTGTGGCTGATTTTTCTCAGATGGTGTCCATGGTTTTTCACTTATTTTTCTGATACTCTTGAGCAGTTTTCTTGCATAATTTTGTAAAATATAGTATTCTGAGAAACCAGGATAACAGCAATTGTCTTCCTGAACTCTGTCTTCTAGACTTATTGCTTAGATTTTTAGAGACTGTACATGTTCTTTTAGTTTGCCTATTTAGAAAAAAAAATTATCCTGATGTTTGTTGTTGCATATTGAATTTTTTTCTTTTCCTGTTGTTCTGCCTTTTCAGAGTGTCTTAGCTGTATTGATATTTTCTATCTAATATTCTGAACTATGTCTTTGCTCTAAGGTTTTACTTGTGAATACATTTCTTTTTCCCTCATTTAAAAAATAATAGCTTCATTTAGCATATTTCTTACTGCTTTGTAATGATGAAAATGAGCTGGTATTAGATATGAACCATCTTCCCATCTATTTACCCATCTTCCCAAGTAAAATCTTTTGAAAACAAACTTTGGGGGCTGTCAGCAAGCCCTCTAAAGCATACAAGCCATCTCATTTCTGAACTATAACAATTCAAATGTGCCAGGAAATAACACCTTTTTCACTGGAAATTTAAATTACTGACTCTAATATTTATTTTCAACTGGTTCTCAGAGGCATCACTGTGTATAAATATACATATACCCATACATCTGCATATATATGTGTGTGTGTGTATACACATCTTATTTTTCCATTTGAATAATTTTCTAAAGCCATTAGCTTCACTAAACATTCATTCTGTCTAGTTCACCACCTAATAATCTATTCTGTAACTGTTATCCACTAGCAGATGTTTTGAATTTTTGTTTAAGGCAAATGCTATTTACCATGTATTGTTGAAAGTTGAATCAACAAATTAATATTATCTCAGGAAAGCCTGGCTACCTGGCATTTTTGCAGAACCAAGTGGTTAATGCTAAATATCTATTGATTTTTTTTTAAACCAAGCCATGGAAGGTTAAAATGCCAAGTATTTGGAAGGGAACAGCTCAGATACAGAATGTATGTGATATACAAGGCCCCTCAGTGAGGCTTGAGAGTTAGGAGAATTGAATTCTCATCCTTACTTTGCCTCTGACTGGTTGATTTTTAGGAAGCTTGTTGGTAAAGTGGAAAGAGCATTGGTGTTAGAGTCAGGAAGACCTGAGTTGGAATCCTGTCTCAGATGCTTTCCAAGTGTGACCCTAGGCAAGTCACTTAACCCCTGTCTAGCTCAGTTTTCTCACCTGCCTTAAAGAGTTATTGTGAGGATCAGATGAGTACTTAGCAAACTTGGAAGTGTTGTGTAAATGTGTTATTATTATTATCATCAAAGTTCCTGTGCTTCAGTTTCTTCATATGGAAATTTAGAACTGAAGACCTCTAAGGACACTTTCAGCTCAATTCGTTCACTTATTTCAGCCATGTCTGACTCTCTGTGACCCCATTTGGGATTTTCTTGGCAGAGATACTAGAATGGCTTACCATTTCCTTCTCCAGATAATTTCACATATGAGGAACTGAGGCAAACAGCTAAGTGACTTGTCCAGGGTCACCAGCTAACAAGTATCTGAGGCCAGATTTGAACTCAGGAAAATTAGTCTTCCTGACTTTAGACCCGGTGCTCTATGCACTGTGCCACCTGTCCTCAAGTCTGCCTAGTTTCCTTTATTGTGTGAAAGATCTTTTGTATATTATGAGATATTTACTATGTGTATTCAAACAGATTGTTTCACTTTCAGTAGCACGTATAACTTGCCCCTTAGATATCCAAATTTTAAAAATTAGCAGTCATGTCCATAGTTAATAGGCAATTAATTTTTTTAACATATTAGCTAGTGCAGAAATTTTGTTTGCTTCATTTTGAAATAAGTGAATTACTGCCAATCCAAATCTTTCCTCCTGTTATGCCACATAAGTGCTGTTGTTAAAATGTCCACTGCTGAGATATGAACTTTAGATTTGTTCATGTCACTGAAAATCGAGCCTAGTTTATAATTTCCTTTGGTAGCATCAGACACTCCAGCCTGCCAAAGTAACATTGTGGAAGCACAGAAAGTAATATGTGTTTGGATTTTTGCTACATAAATAAATCTTTGCACTAAATTCCCATCTTTTTCTGATTGTTCATTTCATTTGTGCCTTCATTAATTTTTTTAAAAAAAATTGTTTTAGTAAAGTATGTAGAATATACCATTTGGAGTTCATTCCTTAATAGATCATACCCATATTCCAGGTTCCACTAGAATAGAATATTTATGGATGGGTCTGATCAGCAATTTTGAATGCAGTGGACAGTTCTAGAAGGCTGAGGACCATTGTATTTCTCCAGGAGGCAGTCATTGGTGTGTTTAGAGTGGTATCAGTTGAGTGAAAAAGAGGAACTATTATGTCAGAAGTTTAACAGAGAGTTTCACAGAAGTGATAAGGGATTAGTAAGCAAAAGAAAAATCCATCCAGAGGAGAGGTCTGGTGCTCTGCTTTCCAGGGTGGTCCAAGACTCAGTAGAGAGTGAAGAGGATACAAATGAAGAGATAAGAGTGATGATCGTGTTGAGGAAACTGGCTGGGTTCAATAATCATAGGGATTAGACTGTGTATATCTCCTCCGTCTATGTCCTCTCCCCACCAAAGAAAGTATGACCAGCCTCAAAGTACACAGAACAACTCTGGCCCCAGTTGAAGGTCCAAATGGAATGTTGAAGGCATTCTGTGGTCTTGGGCCTGGGAAGACCTCAGCACAACTTTTCTGCCAGGCTTAGAGTTTGTTCAGCATACAGCATGTTTTGAACTATTGTTCACTGAACCAAATCATTTAATCTAAAAGCATTTATTTGTTCTAAGAACGTGTGTGTATTTCTAATCATGTATGTGTACCAGGAACGTTTCATCTCTTTCTCATTTTCTCACCTGACCTATCTGTCCTCTCTAAATCTACCTATCCCTGATCTCTCCCTCTCTACATCCTCTAGATCACTTTGAAAAACATGTCAGCATATTGGCCTTCCCTCCCTTTTGGGAATAGTGGCTCCTGGGAAGCAGGAAAGCCTTGCTGTTGTTTTCTATCTGTATCTGTGTGATTTTAGTGGTATATTTTTTGGCTCTTTCTTGGTGAGGCAACCCCTTCTGATGATACAATCAACATCTGCTCTGCACGTAGTAGGAGGCCTTTTTGTGGCATGGAACCCTTTGCCAATCTGGTGGACTGCTTTGTGTCATGGACTCATTTTCACAACCATGTTTTAAGTGCATAAAATAAAATACGTAGGATTACAAATTAATACTGAAAAGCACTTACCGTTTGTTTTTAAGTTCAGAAACCCCAGGTCATAAACCCCAGATGTATAATCTGATAGAATTGTCCAAGGCACTGATTTAAAGTGATTTTCTCTGAGTAAAACAGTCAGTCAGAGGTGGCACAAGACCTCCCCACTTTCCTGACCCCAAGGCCAGCTCTCTTGCTACCACACAATGGTGCCTGTTCCTTTGGCTTTCCTCTTACTATTTCTTTTTCCCTCCATTCCCTTACCATTGACTTAAATCCCTTGACATGTGCCTGCCTTTCTAGTGTCCCAGCTAAAAGCAATTACAATGGTTTTCTGCAGGAAGGGAAAAAGAATACCAGTTCATTTAGATAAGAACCCAATTAAAGATAAAATTGGAGGAAACAAAAGGATGAAAAGGTTATAATCAAATGTTTTGTCAGTTTATACCAATTATAGGGGAAATCTCTAGCTTTGAGATGCTCTATGTGAATCTATCTTTCTGACTGTATATGTTTATTTATGGCTGAGCAGCAAATGATGCAAAAATGTCTACGTCAACCGAGATTTGTAGGTATAAGCATCTGAATGTATTGAAAGAGCAGGACTTTCTTTAAGAACATGGAATTCAAACACTTAGGCACTAATGTTATTAATGAGGACATGCTATCACTGTTGAAATCATAAATTCCCTTAGACATAGCAGTGTAAGCAGGACTTTATCACTTAATATTTTCCCCACCCCTAGATATTAGCAAGCATGTTACAGAACACAGATTCTGAATATGTAAAACCTTATGTGAATGAATGAAAAAAACCTTTATTGAGTGATTACCGTGTGCCAAGCACTGTGCTAAGTACCAAGGATACAAATGCAAATATGCAAGTGGCAGATTGTTCTTAGAAGAAGTCAGAATTGGATGGAATTCTTGCATGAACACCAACATCATTGTTCACGTGGTCATGTCATTTTTAAATAGCTGATAGAACAAACTTGTAATGCTTCAAGCATTCACATGCTTGCTGTCCTAGAGAAAAAATATTTGTAACATAATTGGGCAATTATTTCCCGATCAGAACACTATCAAAGGGAAAGGAAGAGAACAAGCATTTCGTAAGTGCCTACTGTATGCCAGGCACTGTACAAATGTTATCTGATTTCATTCTCACAACCACCTTGAGAGGTAGGTGTTATTATGATCCCCATTTTAGACTTGAGGAAACCGAGGCAGACAAAGGTTAAGTAACTCACTCAGGGTTGCATAGCTAGTAAGAGTCAGAAGTTGGATTTGAACTCAGGTTTTCCTGACTTCAAGCCCAGGACTCTTGTCCACTGCTCCATCTGGCTGTCATTAAAATGTTTTGTTGAACTACTTGCACCATGAGGGTTCCCAACCACTAAATGGGAACCAGTGCTCCAGGGCATGGTCTCTGTTGCAGATGGCAACTGGGTTTGGCCAGGAGGTTGTAGAATTGGTGCTTAGAGATGAGGGAATAAAATGAAGGCTCGACAAGCGTCAAAATGATGACTAAGTAACTATGGATAGCCAATGTTCAAGCATTCTAAAGGAAGCTTGATGAAGGATACTTGATCAGAAGTCAGCCCGAAAGCACTGATTGATTGAATTACATGTATTTTTCCTTTGAATATCTATGCCAGTGAGCATGAGCCATACATGGTCCCTGCTTTCAAAGAGCTTGCAGCTTAGTTTGGGGAGTCAAGATGTGTGTCCGTGAGCCTACTAGTAAGCAACACCTCTGCAGGACATATTGATTCTTATATATTTTAGTGGTTTGTTATCTTATCAAGGTAGTTATACAGATCACAACCTAGATATGGCCACCCATAGATCTTCCCCATGGTTTCTGTTCATTGTGCTGGAGGCCTTCCTCTAGTTCTCTTGTCATTTTACGGATACTAATGAAGTACTCAAGTTGTCCTTCACAGGCAACCACATCTTCTTTTTCAGACATTTCTCTCTGAGAGCTTCCTTTAAATAACTTGAGTTGCGTAGTTCTTTGCTAATAATTTGTTGCCTGGGACATGATAGGCACTTAATAAATGTTTTGTTGGATTGTTACATCCTGCTCTAATCTTTCGTGTTCCTTTCTTACATCTTTTGGGTGATCCTCACCTCTAATTCTTTGGAGACTGGCGTTTCATGATTTGTAGCCATACAGAATTGATGCAAGAATATTGTTCTCTGAATGATGACCTTTTCTTTCACAGGGTAGCTTGGGGTCTCAAAGAACCCTGCCTAGTTTTCCAAAGGCCGTCCATCTGTTCAACTCAGTTGAACATCTATTCAACCCTGCCTGTGGTTCATCCTCAGTGTCCATCTAAGGTTACTAGTTTAGCCATCATACTTAATATTATAATGTGACCAATAGGTATTCCTCCCCACTCAATTTTGCCTGTTTGGACAGTTAGGTCAAACTCTCTTGCTGGATCATGACTTTCTTTTTGTACTTCTTCCATTGTGGTGAGGCTTAATGCAATGAACAATAATACAATAAAACCACAAAAAAATGCTTCTCATAAAGAGGCCCATCTGGATGGACATTACCAACTCTAGGAAATCTTTCTTCCGTGTGGACTCTGTAACCAGACTTTTTCCAAGAAAGTGACAAAAACCTTTGGGGAGCATGCATCTCTCTCCCCCTTTTATGTTTTGCTTGATATTATAAGTAGAATGTCATTAAGCAAAGTTTCCTTTATTGCTTTTTAGAAAAGAATATAAATGATTTTGACATATGCAAGACTATCTTTTCAAAAGATAGTCTTTGGCAATAATTTGCTCTATTGAATCAAATTTTTATATTCAATGCATAAGAAGTGCAGTGAAATCTTATATTCCCTCCACCTTTCAGTCAGTTTTGTTTCTTTAAAGGTGTGGCATCCTGTAGGTTAGGCCTTGTAAATATCTGCCTATTCCCTTCTTTTACCTTTATCAAATATGCCCTTAATGGGTGTGTAGATTATTTTCATGTAGACTTGGTATGAATGGGAAAGCAAGCATAAGCATATGTTCCAGAGTTATAAATATGAATGACCTGGCTGGCTATAATGATAGTTGATGGCCTGGCCTTAATTTCTTACTCTGGCACTTGCTGTCTGAATGACCATGGACAAGTCTCTTAACCTCTCTGGGCTTCAGTTTGCTCATCGTTGAAGTTGGGACCTTGGACTGTGACCTCTAAGGTATTTTTATGACCCTAAATCTCTGCTTCTGTGGTCCTAATAGCCTCTTGGTCACCTTTTATTTGTTAAAAAAAAATGACATCTGAATTTTTTTCACCCAAAGCCATTGGTATCCTTTATTCTTTAAAAAAAAAAACAAAACTTGAGGATAATTCTTTGAAAATTTCAAAATTTTGTCACCTACGCTATAGATCTTTTCTGGGCATACTTGTCTTCCCAACTTTGTTTTCTTTACCATCTTTTCTATTTTCTCATGTACCAAGCTGGCAACTGGGATGTTTGACTCCATAGGTGGTGGTTTAACTGTAATTGATGGACAAAAGTGTTTGTTATAGAAATCTTTAAATATGTTTTCCATTTTTTATCTACGGTAAGTTTTTCCCGATTCCTCTTAATTCTCGTGCCTTTCCTCTGTTGATTATTTTCAATGTATCATGCATTTAGCTTGTTTGTATATACTTGTTTACATGTTGTCTCTGTCATTAGACTGTGAACTCCTTGATGGAAGGCATTGTCTTTTACTGTTCTTTGTAGTCTCAGCGTTTAACACAGTGCCTAGCACATAGTAGGTGTTTAATAAATGCTTATTGACTCACCAATTGATTATTGTCTATAAGTCTCCCTCTTAAATGCCCTTGTAGGTGACTTTGTTCTTTTGCTAAATCCACTACTAATTTGTTATTCAGAGACAACGTGGTACAGTGACCTTGGATTTACCATCCAAGAACGAGGCTCACCTCCTTCTTCTGCCACTTAGTGCCCGTGTGACCTTAGAGAGTGCACATAACCAACCTCTCTGGTCCTCAGTCTTCTCCTGTAAAATGGAGGGGATGGGGGGGTCATGTTGTATTGAATGGTTTTGAAGGTCCCTGCCAGCTCTCATTGTCTAATCTGTGTGCTCTACTGCTTCTGACACTTTTATGAGACCATTCTGCTCATAATCTTTCACCACTATCCTTTGAAAATTCTTACAAATTAGATTATGTGTGGAGCTGCCCTTGACTGCCTTATTTCCCATCTTGGCAAAGATATGTTTGCTGAATGAGGCCGTTTTTAGATTATTTTGGTTATACGATCATGACCTTTGATTTACAATGGTTAAACTTCCTAAGGATATAGTGATGGTCCATGCAGATGTCTGTGCTTTAATCCATTCCCCCTTTTGTGGGGCCAACAGTTTGATTAAAAGTAGATCAGGTTGTAATTTTCTTGTTTAAATGTCATTATTCTCATTTTTCTTCTTTTTTTCTAGTAATATATTGATCTTGATTTTGATCTTTGCCAATTTTTGACTATACATAAATAGTTGAATGAAAAGCATTTATTAAATACTTGATTTATGCCAGGCACAATAGATACAAGTATTAAAGCAAGATGGTCCCTACCTTTAAGGAGATTACGTTCTAATAGGGGGAGATGATGCATAGAAGGAAGTGGTAGCCAGAGAAGAGTACTTTGGTTTAGGTAGTCACAGGGATGCTGAGTAGAATCTTAGGGGAATCAATTAACATTACCTTTCCAGATGCTGTAATTGAACTCAATGGTTCCAGCACTAAATCTGTGATCCTATGATTGCCATTTTCAGATCAAATTTTGCAGGGCAAAGTGGATAACAAGGAGATCAGGTGGAGGATCAGATGGGATGTGAAGCATGGACTGGGATGATGATGATGATGATACAACATTAGCCTTGGTACTGGATGACTCAACAGGCAGGACAGCAAAGAACCAGAACAGTGTGGTTTCAAAGCTGAGTGGATCAATTGTCTTCTAGGACTTGGGTCTCTGGAGGTCTAGCATCTCTTGCTATAGGTGTCTTTAAAGTATGGAAGGGAAAGGGAAAGGGAAAGAAATAAGCATTTACGTAATGTCTACTAGTGGCAGGCACTGTGTGAAGTGCTTTACAACATGATCTCATTTGATCCTTATAACAACCATAGGAGGGAGGTGCCCTTATCATCTCCATTTTATAGTTGAGAAAACTGGAGCAGCCACGGCTGGTCTGAGGCCAAATTTGAACTCAGCTCATCTTACTCCAGGTCCAGCACTCCATCGACTTCTCTTGCCTATTAAAATGTAAACTCATTGATGGAAGAGATGTGATTGCCTGAGATGGGACTTGAATTCAGGTCTTCCGGGTTCTAGGTCCTGTGCTCTAGCTACTGTAACGCCAACTACCTCTTAAAGTATCTTCAAATTCCCCATTTCCTACCTATCACCAGAGCAAAATTTCTGTGATTTAAAAAAAATGTTCTCTGTTGTTCACAATCCTCCCTGCTAGTGTCTTTAAAAGGTTATTGCCATTTCATTAGATGAAGAAAAAGCCTTTAACAAAGTACAGCACTCTTGTGCTAAAAATCCTACAGAGTATAGGCAGTGATAGACTTTTTTAATATCATAAAAAGTATCTCTCTGAAACCCCAAAGAGCCATCAGATGCAATGACGATGTGCTAGAACTTTTTCCAGTAAATATGGGAATTAAGCAAGAATACCTACTCTCCCCACTATTATTTGATATGGTTCTGGAAATGCTAGCACCAGCAATAAGACAAGAGAAATTAAAGCTATTAAGATAGGGAAAGAGGAGATAAAACTATCCCCATTTGCTGATGATATGGTGGTTTATTTGGAAAATTCTAGGGGATCAGGAAAGATACTAATTAAGACAATAGTTTCAGCACAGTCATAGACTATGATATCCTCAAAAATCAATAGCATTTCTATACAATAATAGCAGAACACAAGAATGAATAATTTAAAGGGAAATACCATTCCAAATAGCTACAAAATGTATAAAATACCTGGAAATGATTGACTAGAGCACACAAAAGATGTGTAAAGATTCAATTACAGTGTCCTTCTTAAAGAAATTTAAAAGCAACCCAAATAGCTATAGGAATATTCAGTGCTCATGAGTAGGTCATGCCAATATAATAAAAACAGCAATACTACCAAAATTGTTGTATACTTTTAATGCTTGCCAGTCAAATTACCAACGGAATACTTCATAGAACCTGATAAAATAACAATAACATTCATTTGGAAAAACAAAAGATCTAATGTATCAAGGGAAATGATGGGCAAAAAAAAGTAGGGACAAAGGAAGAATAGCATTTCCAGACCTCCAACTATATTATAATACAGCAGTCATCAAAGCCATCTGCTATTGGTTAAAAAAACAGATAAATGGTATGGAATTGACAAGGAAGAATAAAAACCAATAGAACTCAATGACCCAGTATTTGATAAAGTGGAAAACATATCTAGGAAAATATTCTTTATTTGGTAAAAACTGCTGGGAAAACTGATAAGCAGTTCAGCAGAAGTTACGCTTAGCTCAATACCTAATACCATATTCCAGAAGACATTCCAAATGGGTATATGACCTTAATGTTAAAGATCATACTATGAGAAAGAAGAGAAACATCATTTATCTCTCACAAGTAGGGGTAGGAGATGTATTCTTAACTATTAAGATCTACATATACTTTATATCAACAAAAAGTTATAAAAAATAAAATGGATAATTTTGATTGCATGAAACTGAAAAGCTTCTGCACAGAAAAATCGATGTGTCTAGCACAAGAAGAGAAATGATCAAATGGGAAAATCTTTTTATCGGATTTCCTTGATAAGGGTTTGGTATTCAAGATATATCAAATAGATAAACAAAATGCAGGGCAGCTAGGTGGCACAATGGATAGAGCACTGGGCTTGGAATCAGGAAGACTCCTCTTCCTGAGTTCAAATCTGGGATCAGACACTTACTAGCTACGTAACTGTGGGCAAGTCAGTTAACCTTGTTTGCCTCAGTTTCCTCTTCTGTAGATTCAACTGGAGAAGGAAATGGCAACCCATTCCAGTATCTTTCCCAAGAAAACGCTTTAGAAAGGGGCTATGAAGAGTTGGGCACGACTGAAATGACTGAACAAAATATGTGTACATACACACACACACACACACACACACACACATTAATAGCTATTCCCCATTAGATTAGTGATCAAAGGACTGATCATTCACAACCATGTGAAAGAATGCTCCATGTCAATAGAGAAATGCAGATCAAAACAATCCTGAGGTTTCTCCTCACACCCTGCAAATTGGCAAATATGATCAAAAATGACACACAGATACATTGTTGATGGAGCTGTGAAATGACACAACTATTTTGGAATAAAGTGAATAAGATATCTGTATTTTTTAACCTGAGACTCCATTACTGGTCTTAGACCCCAAGGAAGCCATCAATAAGAAAACCCCTATATGCACCAAAATATTGATAGCAGCACTTTTTGTGATCATCGCTTGGGGAATGGCTAAACAAATTGTGTTACCTAACCTAAATATGATAGAATGTTACTGTGCTGTAAGATATGATAAAGTGTGATAAATACCAGGAAGCACGGAAGGATCTCTATGTATCGATGCAGAGTTAAGTCAACAGAGCCAAGAAAACAGTATACACAGTGACAATGGAAAGGGAAAGAACAACAACAAAAGTAAATGTAACAAGATGATAAAGAACCAGGAGGACTCAGATGAAGAGGGAAGAGAGGACATCCCCAGCCCACCCTTCATGGGCATGGCAGGGCCACAGTGCACAGGGTTTTCGGACTTTTTCAATGCATCAGTCAGTTGTATTGATTTTTTTTCCTCTCTAAGAATACTATTTGTCATATGGGAGGGGAAAGGATACTCGGGAAAACTATGATGGGATAATAAAGAGAAAATATCAATACCAAATATTACTTAAAACAAGCAGTTCTTGCCCCATTCCTCTTCCTATCTCCCTGCTTTGACCAAAGCTCTTGTGTTTCTTAGTTCTTTTCACGAACTTTTTCGTGCTTTCTCCATGCCATCCAGACTTTCTGTTCTCCACTGAGTACTTCCGCATCACATTCCACCCATCTACATCTTTGCTTTTTTTCTTCCTCTTCTTCATGTAACTGGGGCCTATTTTTTGTTGAATCCCTCTGCTTCCTTTCGAAGATTCTTACCGGTGTGTGCATTTTTTTATTCTTACCCTGTGCCTGGAAGTTTTCCCCTTCTTGTCCTCTAAGACATTTGCCTGTCATTTGTCAAGGTACTGTTCAGTACCCATTCTTTTTGTTTATATTACACTACCAAAGCCCCAGAAGATAATGTTCTGGCATTTAGTCAGGAAAAAAGACAATAGGGTGAAATACCAAGTCATTTAGCTCATTTTCAGTGAAATGTAAGCATCTTTTCTTGGTATTTGTATCTAGCTTGTCTTGTTTTCTTTATTGATACTGTAATCATGGCTTAATGACATTCTGTCTTCTATGATACTCTGTATTTATGTGTATTCAAATAGCTACCAAAAATAAACATGATTTAGCATTATGTAATTCTTCTTGTTTGATGACACAGTATCACCTGATGAAATCGTTAATTCCCTCCCCTTGCCAAAAAAGGAATTAAATATTTTGGAACATGAAGTATGATCTAAACATCTTCATGTAGACAAAATGAAATTAATTTGGCCTTTAGTTGAATTGTGAAGCTCACTGATAGAAGTTGGGTCATTTTTATAACTGCGCTTGTTTGTTACCAGGCTTTGGTAGGGCTGATCAGTATGATAAATAATACTTTGTGCGTTATTTCAGGATACTTACAAAAACATGGAATGCCTGTGATTTCCTGAATGTATTGAACTGTTGGTGTGGGACTTCCTTTGCTAGTGCAGAGCTCAATCAGTATGTGCATGAAGGACAGTTTACCTGAGCTTAGAAAAGGAGACATTTTCTTCCTGGTTCTACCTTTGTGAGAGGATGTGTGGTTCCAGGCTCTCTTTAGGGATTGAGCCCTGCAGAGAAAAAAGGCTTTGGAAAGCAGCAGGCATATGGAAGAGTTAGGGCCTCCGACATGTCCCTGATTTACATCTTGCCTCCCTAGAGAATTACCCCTTCGGTGAGATTGGAAATTCTTTTATTGGTTGAGCTTAAGATGACTCTTTCCCTGTGGGAGAGCTTATTTACTTTGTATATTATTTGATTTTATTTTGGTTATTCTACATACAATTATGTATAACTTCTCTAATTTCTTTTTGCTGTGTGCTTGGATAAATCTGTTTATTTGCTGTTCACTAGTTGTGTTGGTCATTTGTATAGCTAACATTTGATGGGGAGGACGTTAAGCTTCATGTACCCAATCTCCTGCTCCACTCTAGGCAAGAATCAAAGTCTTCATTGAAGAGGGATGATTGAGATTCCAGAGATTTCTATTCATTCCTCCCTTTGAGCTGCATTCATTCAACTATATATATTTATGTGTATGTATGTATATATGTCCTGCATGAGCAACACTTACCTAACACATCATTTTTCACTCAACAATAATAATTGATTTCATAATTATACCATTTTCTCAGCCATTCTTTTTTATATGGGAATCTACTTTCTTTCCATTTATTTGTTCTTACAGATAGTGCTGCTTTGTATATTTTGCTATCAGTCAACTAGGCATTTGTTTCTGTGTTTAACTTTCTTGGGGCACATAAAGGATAGGTACATTTTAGTCACTTTAATTGCTTTAATATATAGATCACTTGAGGCATTTCACATTTCCACTAACAGTGCATCTACGTACCTGTCTTCCCACAGCCCCTCCAGCAGTGACTGGTCTCATCTTCCAATAGTGTTACCAGTATGTCTGGTATGAAATAAAAGCTGAGTTGTTTTAGTTTATATTTTTCCTATTGTGATGAGAGCATGTTTTCTTGTGGTCCTTTAGAGTTTGTGATTCTAACTTAAATACTATTGTCAAGTCATTTTCATTAATTTAAATTACACATCTGTATATCTTCCTATTCATATATGACATGAAAAATGAATCTTAGGATGGAAAAATTGTTGCTAGAATGGTTCTTAGTTCTCTTTATATAGTGAACATACTTTTTCTATAACCCTATTACTTTTTTGCCCTGAAGAATTAATTTTAATGTTTTGTCTTTTGTTCTCTCCTCTGACACATATACACCTTCCTTACTCTCACCTCACCCTGACTTTCTCTTTTTCTTTTTCTATCTCTCTTTTGTATAAAACATTGCTGGTTTACTAGACATGTTTGATAAATCCTTTATTGGTTTTCTCCTGTGGCTAACACTTTAACTTGCAGCTTTGAGGATTTTTACAGTTTGATTTAAAACCTCTAGTGTTTTATAGGTCAGCTCCAGGGATTAAACCAAAAGGGTTAGTAAAGTTTAATTAAAACCGTTCCATTGGATAGGAGGAAAAAATCATATTAATGGATTTGAAGCCACTATTAATCCTAAGGTTTTGCATGAATCTGCAATGAGTTTCACTTCACTTAAATTTGTTCCATTCTACAAGATAAAAGCTGGTTAAGTTTTCTATAAACAGCATTAAGTTCTTATGAACAGTATAAATTAATGTAAATGTTAATGACCAGCCACTACATTTGGTATCTACCATGTTTAGATGGGTAAACCATTTTATGTGATTAACTAGGTTTAGCTGTTTGTCCCTCCTATTTTTTAAAACATGTTTCACAGTTACCCACATTTGATAAAAGAAAATTCTCTGGAAATTTACAGTATTTCAACTGAAGTGACTAAAGAAAAGGGAAGGTGAAGAGAATTACTAAAAAAAAAGTAAAGTATAGTATAATAAGAATTTCAGGAAATAACTGTCAGTGTAGTTTTCATAATCATCATTGTTGAGTCAAACCTTTATTATTCCCAGAAAAAAAAGTTTGTCATCTCACCTTAGCAGAGTTTAAAATTCAAGGTATACAACAAAGATACGAACAAACATAGAGGAAGATGCAGAGAAAGAAGCATTCAAGAAATTAATGGAACTTATTGTCAATGTTTTAGGAGAAGGGTAGTTATATGTCAGAATAGGAGATGGGGGTAAACGAATGGCATCTTGACTTGGAGATAAGTTTGGTTTCAGGAAGGAGGTGGGATTTATGAGCTTCTTAAAAAAGAGATCATGGGGTATGTAATATCAATTAAATTGGGACTTTTTACTGTTTTAGAATGATAAATTAATTAAATGTCTTTGATTGAGCCTTACTAGGTGCAAAGCCCTAGGCCTAATCCCCTATCTACTAGGTGCTAAGCCTATGTGGACTTGAAGCCTTCAGGGTCCCAAGGGGAGTTGCTAAGACCAGAGCTAATAGTAGGAGCCTAAATTCTGGTCGCTCAGATGATGTTTGATGACAGCTAAAGAGTGTATAAAAAGAGAGAGCGGAGCTATTTGCTTGAGGCTCTCACTCCTGGAGGTGTGGGACTCTGGGCAGCCACTCTAAGAGCCTCCTGGCTCACTGAGATGTTGATGGTTTCTTGGTAACTATGAATTGTATTTGGTGTGTTTATAATGTATGTTTTTAATTTGTTTGTATTTGCTCTGAAGTTCAGGGTGCTGGCTTTTTCCCCTGAACTAAGTGAATGATATTTGTAGGTTGGATTGAAATAAGAATGTTAACCCCTTTAATGCTGCTTTCCTTAGTAAAGCAGATCAAAAGAATCTGTGCTGGCAGCCTTCTTATTGTTGGGCTTGTTTTGGTCTTTCGCCCCCACAGCAGCTGCTAGCCAAATTGTTGCTACAGGGTATCAAAACCATATGACTTGAATAGGACTTGGAATCTCTAGATGGATAAGGAAAAAATACCGGTCTATGGACATTGGAAAAATCCTTGGCTTTGCTGGTGCTTTTCAAACTAAACCTATTTCTTTGCCTATCTTTTACTTGCTTAAGAGAAGAGGTTTCAGGTTTAGAGGGACAGTTAAGGTAATAATGGAGAGGTCCTGCTGTCATGAGGCTACCAGAAGCAATAAAGGTTTATGGTGAGTAGGAAATGCTGAGTTTCATAGGACCTGATGGGACAGACTATCTCACTGTAATGTATAACTGCTGATGTTTCTGTTATTCCAGCATCTAATACCTGAAAACTATAACTTTTATGTTGTCTATTGCTGCTTTTATTGAAAAATCTTTGAGTTATGGGCTAAAACCCTAACACTCATAGAGCTTTTAACTTTGTGGGACAGTGTTGAAGTATGGGTTTTCCTAAATTATTTCACTGTAGCCTTTAGAGGTCTAAATCAATAATGTAAAAACATGCCTAAATTGTGGCAGCAGAATTGGAGTACAATACAGATAGGCCCATAAATTCAAGTAGCTAAGTAATGCAGCATCTCTACTATCCCAAGACCACCCATCACTTCCAGGATAGGTAGGGCAGTGGGTAGGGAGCAGACAAACTCTATGCATATTTTGTGGGCATCTCTGTAGCTATCTAGTTCCAGTTATTATTTTTAAACCTCTTGAACTGGTAGCAAGTAGCTATGTCAGAAATATCTCCTTAAGAGAACAGGAATCAAAATAAATAACTCTTTCTATCACATCAGCCCATAATAATGATTTTCTTAGCTGTACATTATATCTGCAAATTGCTAAACTTCCTACTTCTTCCTTCATTCCTGCATTCTATTTATCATACAATTATTTAGCTCCTACTACGTGCGAGGTATTGTGCCAAACATTGGTGGTAGAAAGGTAGATGAGATAAAGCCTCTTCCTCCAAAACTGAAAATTGACGTTTTTCTCAAAATATCTTACTTGTCTTTTCCCTGAAGGAACTCCTTCCTTCAAAGCTATTAAAAATATACTCCTAGTTGGAGAGCAGAGAAAAACATTGAAGGGACAGCCACTGCACAGTGGAATTCTTAAATATCAGCTAAACCTGGAAGATAAAAATTGTAAAAATGTTCTGGATCCAAGTTCAAAGTTCTATATGGATTTAAGCCCCTTTTTACTGATCAGATCTTGACCCAGGTTGGATAAGTGGAATGAATATGAGTGAGAAGTCTGCTACGACCCTAAGGTGATGAACCTGCATGGCTGGGATGGCCAAGTCTTCAACTGGAATAGAAATGTCGAGGGCAAGAGGTTTGGGGGAAGAGATAATGAGTACCATTTTGGACATGTTGAGCCAGTTTGAGATGTCCAGAAGGCAGTCAAAGCGTTGTTATTAGCGCTGACAAGACAGTTAAGGACTAGGTGTTTAGATCTGGGAATCATCTGCATCGACATGATAATTGAACCATGGGAGCTAATTGAGATCATCAAGTGAGTGAGTGTACATTTGGAAAAGAGACAGGACGCCAGGACAGAGTCCTGTGGGACAGCCCCAATTAGTGGGCATGACCTGGAGGAAGATCCAGCAAGGGAGACTGAGAAGGATTGGGTGGAGAGATAGGAAAACCAGGAAAGAGCAGTGGCATGGAAACCAAGAGAAGAGAAGGTATCCAGGAGGAGGTGATCACCTGTGTGTATGCATGCATGCATATTTGTACTGTGTGTGCATGTACTTGTGTACGTGCATGTATATGTGTATTTATATGTGTATATAAGAAGGAAACCAGAGCCCTGTTATAGGGTAACTAGGGGAAGGGAATTGTAGGTGTTGTTATTATCTCTTTTATACAGTTAAGGAAACTGAGGCAAACAGTTAAATGACTTGTTCAGGGTCTGGCTAGTATGTGTCTGAGGCTGGATTTCAACTCAGGTGTCCCTGACTGTAGGCTTAGTGCTCTGTCCACTGCAGTGCCACCTAGCAAACTATGCTGGTGAGTACAATTTTAGTGGAGTCCAGAAGAAACCTGAACCAGCCCTGAGGAGTCAGAGGCCCGGGGAATCAGGACCCCAAGGATCTGGTGTTACATCTCTCTCTAATATTGTGACTGTTAGTCCCTGAAACACTTTCTCCACTGTTTTCCTCTTCTCCAAAATTGTTAGCATTACCTTGTTCACTTACCACATTAGGCAACTGTGAATTTAAAATGAAAGCCTAAATCTGAACGCTCTTTGGAAAAAATGCATTCTAGTGGGTGCAAGGTAGGGAGAGTGATGCTTTCATCATCGTCTTGCTTGCATCAAGCTGACTTTGACCAAGTTTGAAAAGATTTCGCAGCCCTGGTTGTGAATTAGGAGTGTTTGGGGTATTCATATTAGTTCACTTTCTTCCACACCTCTGTCATTTATTAAGCGCCTAAGGATTTTCTTTTTTATTTCCTTACTCTTGGGTGAATTTCGGGACACTTTTCCCCAAGCTGGCAGCCAATCTAGAAAAGTAAATGTTCATCTCATTTTGAATGACCTCTCTCAGCTCAGATGGAGGGATCCTTGCCCCACATCAAAGAGAAGATGATCACAAGAGTTCCAGTTTCCTCTCATTTCTTTAAGATGATGCCTCATCATCATTATTCACAATCACAGAAGCAAAGAAAAGGCAAATGATACATAATTTAATATTTGAAATAACAGATAGTACCAGTCTAGGGGGAAGGGGAAAAAACAAGGATAAAAGACTAAAACTCGGCAAGATCTGTGGTAACAAGAGAAATACAACGAAAGAAGCATTTCTCTTCTGTGTATTTTCTTAAGTGGGCACCTTTATTTAGCCAAGCTGCCAGTGCTGTGCTTAGAAATATGCTGGTTACTTTTGAAGACAAAAATGGAGGAAATACACAAAACACAGTTGAAAAAAGATGAAGACAATTTGATCCCTCTCAATTTAGAAATACTCTGGCTTTAGAAATTATATTTTACTTTTTTGAAAAATCTCATAAAGATTCTAGATGCTGTATATTTTCTTTGTTCGATGAGTATATTTTTGTAGTTTCATCCAACAAGACCATACAAAAATCATTTTGTAGACATTTGCTCCCTTGGTGAATACATGGATGATCTCTGATTTTTGGCATTATGGATACCTTCCAGCTTGATAACTCCACCAGTGTAAATGGCAGTGTGTCTGTTTGTGTGGATAGATAAGCCTTTCCAGAGTTGCTGCAGACCCCAGGAGGTCCAGTGACTTAGTCAGGTCATATAGCAACTGTCGGAGGAGGTCTTTGTACTAAAGTCTCCATGACTTTGAGCACAGTACCCTGTGTACTGTGTATCACTCACTGCCTCTCTTCCCTCCATACACATAAAACAAGTCCCTGCCTAAAAAAGAGAAGATAAGAATCTCTACCTTCCACTTTTTCTTGTCTGTGGAATGAAGATCTAATTGTAGCTAGAAATCAGACCTCCCTGTGTCCTCCTTGGTGCTTAGCAAAGTACTTCCCACAGAGCAGGGAAGGGACAAATACTTTTTGAATTGATTTGATTTTTATCTTAGTTCACCTCTGTTGGGTTTTCCAGTGTGACTGGGCTATCCTATAAACAAGGTTGCTGGGGGGAGGGGGGAGAGATGACCCTCCAGGACCCTTCTAGCTCCAGATCTGTGGATCTCTGGTATATATTCACTTTTTAGGTTGAGGCTGTCACATTGAGTCCACAAACGTTTTTACTCCCCCTCTTTGGAGTGGAATTATATGTGTATGCTCAAAGTACACTTGGACATTTCTTACTGCATTTCCATTCATAGAGCATTTATTCTTCAAGGGAAAATGAGTTGTCGCCCACATTTCTGTTAATTGCTTCAATTAATGTAACTCAGCATACACTTGATTTGAAATGGAAATTAAAATGATGAGCACAATGTTGGGAAATGATTTCTTCTGCCCAAGATGAGCAGGGGTCAGCTAGTGTATTGGAAGAGAAAGGTTTCTTTTGTTGTTCCTACATTCTTTTAGTCCCTTCAACATCCAAGACAATCCTCCTAAGGAAGCTGTCTTTGAAAATATGCAGTGAAACTCAGTCTTTAGACACACCCGCAAACACAAGCTCAAGTAACTCTCAGATAGTTGTGTATGTGACCTCTAGTAGTCAAAAACCTTCTTTTAGCCATTGGGAAACTCTTCAGCTCTATGTGTGGTATGTGTATGCACACATATACATACATGTACATATATGCATACATATATACATATATGTGCATACACATATGTTCATTTGTTTCAGTTGTGTCTGACTCTTTGTGACCCCATTTGGGGTTTTCTTGGCAAAAAATACTGGAGTAGTTTGCCATTTCCTTCTGCAGCTCATTTTTACAGATGTGGAAACTGAGACAAACTGGACCATGTGACCTGCCTAAGGTTATATAGCTAGTAAGTGTCTGAGGCTGGATTTGAATTTAGGTTTTCCTGACTCCGGGCCCAGTGTATTTTGTATATTAATTTTGTGTGTGTGTGTGCATATACACACACACACACATACGATGTACATATGTGTGTGTTTATGTCTTAAATGTTTAGAGATTGTATCTTTCTCATTCTTTTTGGAAAAAAATGACAACTTATTTGTAAGCTAAGAAGCAAATAACTGATTTATACAGATGCAAACTCTAATTGACATAACAAGCATAAAAATGTGAAAAATGCTCTCAGAAGTGTTGGGAAGATTAAAAAAGGAAACCATCACTGTATTGAGAATCGTTATCATTGACCAGAAAGCATTTGGATGCAGGTATCTTGGTTGTTGTTTTTGATTCCAGTATCTTCATTGGAATTGAGAGATTATTTTATATTCTCGTCAAGTCGTTTTCCTCAGCCTCAGTGGAAGCCTCAAAGCTCTGTCATTTAACAGTATAGTAGAGAAGAGTGAGCCTGGGTTTCTGAGTCCAAAATATGAATACTGGCATACTGGCCCTGCTATTTATTTATCTTATAACCTTGGGCAAGTCATTTAACCTCTTTTAGGCCTCAGTTTCCCCGTGTGTAAAATAGGATGGTTATATGAGATTGCCTCTGAAATTCCTTTCAGTTCTGAACCTTATCATCTTATAAAGATTCCTCATATTCTCGAGATAATCATAGTGGTGTCCATTTCCATATAGGAGCTTATTTAATCCCTACGTTCTGGAAGGGAGGCACTCTAGGCAATATGATTTTCATTTGTTAGGGAACCTGAGGCCCACAGAGGTTAAGTGAGTTAGTTGTCTGTGGTCATGGAGCGAGGAAGACTCAGAACATAAGAAAATGTACTTGAACTCCCCACTAAGTCAATCTCACTGTCAGGGTATGATTTATCATTGAGGGTTTTTGTAAACCTGTGTTCCAACATACCAAAATTAAGTGTACATCAGGGAACAACAATTAGCAAATATATTTAACTCAATAAACACTTACTAAGCACCTACTATAGACTAGGCACCAGGAATACAAAGACTAAAACACCAAGTGTCTACCTATCCAATGCCCACGCAGGCTGAATCGTTTTCATTAGAAAGTAAGCTTACTGTGGGTGTTTGTGGAGGTGTGTAAGGTTGTGTGTGCATGTGTGTGTGGTGCGTGTGTAAGTAAATTCAAGGCAATTTGAGGAGGGAAAGAGCACCAACCACCTGAGATACTAGGAAAGATTTTACCTAGAGGAGGTTATGGCTGAGCTGATTTTTAAAGGAAAGTGAGGAAAGAGTATCTGTGCCATTCCAATCTGAGGATAAGCTAATTTAGCCGAAATGTGGAGAGTATTTGAATAAGGCCGAAAGAGGAGACTGGAGGCCATTAGATAATAAGCTATAGGGAGCCTAAAGATTTCTAAGTGGAAGAGCAGTATTTGGTTCCTTTTTGTTCTCAGGGGTAATTTGTTTGTTTGTTTACATAGTATTTAGGTTTTGAGTTGGAAAGGAGCTTAAAGGTTGTCTGGCCCAAATTCTCTCATTTTACTTGGCAGGAAATGGGAAGCTTAGAAGAGTTAAGGGATTTGGCTGATGTTATAGAAAGAGTTAGAGATAGAGCCAGGATTTGAACCCAGAGATCAGACTGGAAATATAATTCTCTTTGTGCTGCCTCTCAAATAAGGTCTGCTGTCTTATTCAATTATGGAAAAATGGAGTATTCCACCAGAAAATGATCATACTCTTATCCTAAATACCTTTGACTTAATTTATTAAGGATATGAAGTGAGGCCCAAGCTACTGCCTGAATCCTTGGCCCCCTTACTAGAAAGGTAGGTGGTTGCTTGCTTTCTTATGAAGGGTGGAATGAGGGTGAACATCCCAGGCATGATGGAAATGCCTGGAGAAGGGAGATGGAATAGCGTTTGACTAAAAGGAAGCAGGCTAGTTTGCTTGGACTGTAGGCTGCATGAAGAGGAGTAATGTATGATAAGGCTACAAGGGTTGGTTGGGGCCAGGTTGGGAAGAGCTTTTAACACCAGACAGAGGAGTTTATAGTTGATTCTTAAAGGTAATAGATTTGATCCTTAAAGACAATAGGAAGCCATTTAAATTTAATAAATAGGAAAGTGATGTGGCCAGACCTTTACTATAGTAAATTACCTTGTCAGTAGTATGGAACAGAGGCATCCTGCTGCCTGAACCAGATTAAAATATAACTGGGAATGTTTAGCAAAATACATAAAATACGATAAAGATAATTTTAATTTGTGTTTTTCTGAATCAGCATGTGGCCAGCAGGGATTCATTTTTTATTGGATTTTGATACCACTCATAGAGTGGATTATAGTGCTGAGAGGCTGGTGGCAGGGAGTTCAATTATTTTAATGATCCTGCTAAGAGGTGATGAGGGTTCGAGCCAGGGTCGTGGCTGTGTGGGTGTAGAGAAGAGGTCAGTCATGAGACATGTTGTGATGGTAGACATAAGAAGATCTGGAAACTTCCTAGGTATATGTAATGAAAAAACTGAGGATTTGAGAATAGTGCTGAGGTTATGAACCTGAGTGATTGTAAAGATGGTGATTCCCTCAATAGAAAGAAGCAAGCTGAGAAGTGGCTTTGGGGGAGAAGATACTATGTTGTATTTTGACCATGTGGTTTTAGATCCTTATGGGACATCAAGTTTGAAATTTCTAATAGGCAGTTGGTGCTGTGGGACTAGAAATCAAGAGACTGTTGTTGTTCAGTCATTTCTCAATCATGTCTGACTCTTCATGATCACATTTGGGGTTTTCTTGGCAGAGATACTGGAGTGGTTTGCCACAGATGAGAAACTGAGGCAAACAGGGTGAAGTGACTTGCCCAGGGTCACACAGCTAGTAAGTGTCTGAGGCCAGATTTGAACTCATGAAGATGAGTCTTCCTGACCGCAAGCCCAGCCCTGTCCACTGCAGCACCACCTAGCTGCCCGAGAGAGACTAGTGTTGAATATAGATTTCTGAAATAAAACTAGAGGAAAGAATGCAGAGGTAAGAACAGTACTTCTTGTTTGGCATCGCTCTCCCTGTCTTGACCTCGTTGCCCTGCTCCTTGCCAGTTATCCAAATAGACTGTCATGTGCCTGGCTTCGAGGGCTTTAAATACTGTAAATACCTTAATTAAAAAATAAATGGGGACTATTCCTGTGACTTGGGCTTGTTGACTCAAATGCTTGATTTCCTCTGCCTTTTTAAAAAACTGTGCATGAAGGAAAAAAAGAAATCACTCCTTTGACATTCAGGAGAAAAAAAAACAACCAAAGTGCTAATTGAACTGTTGTGAAACAATATTATCCTCTTTAGTTTTACACTGCCAATTTTAATGTAGGCTTTGGGAATCAGAATCCCTAATTTCTCTTAATTTACAGAATGAGTCCATTCCCATGAATATTGAAAATGAAAAACAAGGCCAGATAAAAATAACCTTTATCTCACAAAAGTTTCATCAGCACTTTCAGAAGCTGAAGATGAGGAAAAAATTCTTTCTAAGGAGTCATGTGGAGATATTAATATAATGGATGTTAAAAGAAAAGAAAATACAAAAGTCTCTGAAAAGCCACCAGGTATTAGTTTGAAAGGAATACAAAAGGAATAAGGATTTCAAATGTAGTGAAAAATGGCTTCAATGTACTGAGCTGCTCCATAGCCCTTGGCTTTTACTTTTGATGTGAGTTATACCTCAACAAGGATTTTATTATAGTGAATGTTGTTTGGGCTACTAGAGTTGAGGTTGTCAGTATTTCCATTATAGCTTTGGTTTGGGGTTTTTAGGGGGTGGAATTATAACTTAGCTGCACATGTCACTTTTGGCAAGAGGTCTGCATATACATTTTGAACCCTTGTATGTCTTCCATTTATTTTTTAAATCATGGAGTATGTCCTCAAAAGTTGCTGGTTAAAGAATGTATACCTGATGGACATCTTCTTAGTCCTCAGGTGACACAATTCTTCTCCTTTCTCAGTGTTCTTGGTGTGCCAACCAGTAAAATATTTTGTGCTATCAATTCACTAATATCTTCTGAAAAGAATTCTTCTCAGAGGCATCAAAACACCTGTCAGATTTTGTTCCATTAATATATTTCTAGAACCTAATCAGACCCACCATTGGTTTGCTGTTAAATAAACCTGGTTGTAATTTGAAAACCAGAGTGAAAGTTTAAAGAAACATTTAGCTAATTGTGTACACAACCTGGCATGGCTCAGCCACCCTTTTTTGAGGAATGCCACCTTCTAGTTAGTTAGTCATAACCCTAATTGTGCAGGTCCTTATTTGTTCGAGCTCTTATACTTTTGCACCTCATAGCCACTGGAGTTTTGGCTCTGCGCCTCTTCTGATTAATTCTAAATTCATATAGAGAATGTGTAGTAAGAATGTTCCATGTGCAAGACACCTTGCAGTCTTTTGTTGCAGACAAAGAAGGCTTCTCTTCACAGATGCCCTCTTTATGGCATCTTCCCTTGCTGGCTAACAATTATGTAATTAACAATTCAGACTAGCTGTTTGGGGGCATGATTTAGCTAATTTGATTCTATTTACACAAAACCTTCCAGAGGCAGGTATTTCCATGGGGAAAGTGCTGAGAGTGGGCTGTTGGCTGAAGGATGTTTGTGAAACTGCAATGGCCAATATGTTGATTAGGATCTATTATTAACATTGCTGTTGTTAACATGCTTTTGGTCACCACGGAGGGCCAGTGTGGTGGCCAGGACTCTGGGCTTGAGAGGCAGGAGACTTGGTTGGGAACTCTGGCTCCCACAGTAACTAACTAGGGGACCCTTGGCAAACTGCTTAATTTTGTGCTTTCAGATTTTTCATCGGTAAAGTGGGAAGATGATAATAGCCATGCTCTATCTGACTTAGAAGAGCTGTGTGGGCCAAGCCCTTTGTAAACCATAAAATGCTTAGTCAGCTGGAGGCATTCCTGCGTTGGCTGAGAGCTGCTAGCAGAGTTGTTGCTGAGAAGCAATTAGAACCAGCCTGTAGACACTCTTCACTTCCACCATTGTTGTGTATAGTAGAAACAGGACAGGTGGTAGATATAAGGTCTTCTCTTGAGTTGTGGTCACTTTTTCTTTGGATGTTATTTCTTTTAGACTTTCCATTTTATTACTACATTTCCTGGTTAGATTTCGTTTCTTATTATACTCTTCTCAAAGTGGTGAGCCTCATTCAGTAGATTGCCTGTGGAACTCCATCCCCACCTCCAGTTCTGTTCCCAGCTATCTCTT
This sequence comes from Trichosurus vulpecula, assembly GCF_011100635.1. Classification (NCBI taxonomy): domain Eukaryota; kingdom Metazoa; phylum Chordata; class Mammalia; order Diprotodontia; family Phalangeridae; genus Trichosurus; species Trichosurus vulpecula. The sequence goes on along the minus strand of NC_050582.1, from coordinate 11,001,072 downwards.
TGCCTTTTTACATCTAAAAACACCATTTATCTCTGGGTCTCTTCCCCTCCCTGCCTGCCTCTCTCTACTTGTACCTTTAATTTTTTTTCTACCTTTTGGGAGTACTTGGTTAACTTGGGGTCTACAACAAGTAAATGGGCCCCCAAAACAGAATAACTCAGAAGGCAAAATCCCTCAACAAGGTGAAATCTTTAAAATAAAAGCTTTCTCCTACACCAGTTAACTATTCTCCCTGCAACTAATAACTAAAACTTTTCTAGCCTTATGCCAGTACAAATAGGCTGATTTAGATTTTCTACCAGAATTCTGTCCTTTACCATGTTTGTAGTTAGGGACTAATGAAAAATGGGGGAAATATAAGATTATTCTGACAGTAATGACGATGTTAATGAAATATTGAACTGCTTTTTGTGAGGTGTGTTATTTATGACTCAGTAAATAAATCTAATCAAAGGAGAAGAAGCTATACCAGAGAAAGGAAGTACATTTGTCTGTAGTGCCAAAGCAAAAATTCAAGAACTATTTTTATTATTTTGGGATAATGAATCATAAAGTGCTCTCTTTGGTTAATTTGCTCTCACTTATGACTGCACCAAAAGCATTACCAATAATTAATAGGAAATTATGTTTAAAATGCAGTAGTTATGCTGATATTGGGGGGGGGAGGCAATTATGTGTTTCAAACTGTAATCACCAAAAGCCAAAGTTCTTATTCTGGGCCCCCATGCCCTAAAGGGTTCCATGAATTTCAGGGGGGGTCTGCTAACTTGAATGGGAAAAAAGCCACTACATTTTTGTTTTAGTGCAGCTGTTTTAAATGTATTTTATTTTATACACTTAAAATATGATTTTGAGAAGGGTTCCGTAGGTTTTAGCAGACTGGCACAGGGTTTCATGACACCCACAGAAAGGTTAAGAACCCCTGCTCTAAGATAAGTACATATTGTCGTCAGTAGCTTTCACACTGATGGAAGTAATTAAATACTCCACTTTGGATTCTAACAGATCTTTCCAAAGCGCACTAATGAAATCTGAGAATCTCTCATTGTTAAATGTTTCTGTCTTGTATGGGGTGACACACCATTATTGCAGTGGGATTCAGCAATAAGAAGGAGAGTTCTGTCACTGTTGTCCTCTGGAAAAGCCTTCCACATCTTCCCCGTTGTTAGTCACACGTTGGCAGAAATAAGATGATGAAGAGTTTCAGGGCTGCCATTGGCAATCGTGGGAAGAATGGAATGGGTTGTTTTCTTAGGGGCCCTCCATCAGGAGCACTTAGTAATTCTCTTGGATTTGGAGTGGAGGGAACAGAAAGCCCTTCTCTCCCAAGCGTCTGCTTGCTTATCTCAAAAGCTAATTTGAGATGCATGCTTGCATTTTGCCCATCTTAAAGCTTGATGACAGTGCAGACTCCACAGTGCACTGTCAGGTTCTCAGGCCAATTCTGGCTCAGGTTTTGCTCTTTGAAGTGTTTACTCTGCCCTAGGGCCAGGTGTTATGCCTCCCTTTCTGTACAATGACCTTCTTGGGAGGGCAGGCTTGCTGAGCATCTAGAATTAGATATTTAGAAAACTGTGTGGGGTGTGCCTTTTTTTTTTAATCAAGGATCTTTTTCATCTTAATGGCATGCCTATGGTTTAATATATCTTTCAGTCAGGATTTCCCATATACCCAAAACTATGGTAGGCATTTGGGTTGATTCAGATGAAGCATAAGCCCCCTTGTGCCCTATCATGGGTGTTTTGAGAATTGAGTATTCTTCTACCTTTTGGTAACATAGTCTCCTCTCATCTCAGGTCTTTACTGAGGACCTATTATGAAAATTAAAAAAAAAAACAGCACTTCATGCCAGTCATATATTGATTCCACTAGTTGGTGATGCCTGCTCCCACCCTGAATATCGCCTAGAATTTCTTTTCTATATCTTCTATATACTTTTCTGTAATTTTATATTCTAGTATTCTGTTTATTTGTTGTCTGCCCATTAGACTGTGAGCACTAGAAGGGCCAGAATGGTGATTTATGGGATCATAAGTTTTAAAATCAGATGTGATCTTAGAGAAGATTTCAATCCTTTGCAGGAGAGGAAACTGAGGCCCAGAGGGCTGAAGAAACTTGGCCAAGGTTACCCAGGTAGTAGTGGGTCTTCAGATTCCGAATTCAGTGTACTTCCTCCTGTATTAGTGTACTTGTGACAGATGTGTTATGGGAGGAGAAGCAAGAAAAAAGATATTCCAGTTATAAAGAACAATGTAAAAAAGGCATAGAAAGTGCCAGCTTTGCATCGGGGCTGGTGAATACTCCATTTTAGCGGGAGTATCGAGTATGCATAGGAAAAGATAAGTGTGTGGGGGGCTGGGGGCATTGATTGTAGAGGCCTTTCCTTCAGTGACTTGCTCTTACTTCTTGCATAAAGCATATAAACACCATTTGTTTGGCTCTTTAAAATCCTTCACAGTGTGGCTCCAAGAGACTTTTCCAAACTCATTTCCTATTATTCCCTATCATGTACTCTCTGTTCTATACTTCACAGAGTTCTATCCACATAGTAGACAGTTAATGTTTGTTGAGGTTGAAACTGTCATCAAATTCTGTGCATCCTCTGCTAGGCGATGCCAATAACAAGGCACCATGGAGAACAAAACCAGCATGGTCTCTCTACTCAAGATACTCACAGTGTAGTTGGGGTCGCAGCATGAAAAGAAAGTGAAATGACAATAAAAGAGTGAAATTGCAGTACAATAAAAAGCCATGTCATAAGATGGGACATGGTAATTTGACAAGTGATTGGTATAGCCACTGAGTGCTTAAAGTGAGGAACGAAGAATCATATTGGGTTGGAATGATTTGGGAAGTTAAATAGTTAAAAATGATTTGCAAAAACAATGTGTTGGATAAAGTTCTGATATCCATATCAGAACTGTGTATCATAGAGAACTGTTGTATGCTATATGGAAATTATACCAACACATGAGAACAAGGGCCATTTTCCAGCATCTCTGTGCCCAAAGGGCTTGATCAGGCAGTTTTCAAAATAAGAAATACAAGCTATCAAGAACCATACCAAAAGTTGCTCCAAATCATGAATTAATTAGAGAAACTAGAAAGACTTGTTTGAACTAATGAAGAATGAAATGAGGAGAACCATACCATGTGTGTGATGACCTTGTTAATGTAAAGACGAGCAACTATGAAAAACTTCAGAACTGTGGCCAGGGAATCGATTCCAGAATGTTGAAAATGAATTGTTTTTCTCATCTTTGGAGTAGAGAAGAGATAAGCCACACATTTGATGAAGAAAAAATATTAATACTGTACTTTATATGTTGTGATTGTCAAGAACAATTTTTTTATTAAATTTACCATTAATCAAATACCCAAGCATTTCTAACATGGAAGGGGAAAAATGTCCAAACTAACACAGTACATCTCTTTTTCCCCTGGGCTGTTACAACATCCCTTCCTCAAATCTTTCCTCACTCCCTCCGTCTTTCCCTTGACTGTCAAAGTACTTCTTTAAGTACAGATATGACCATGTCACAGCTCTTTTAAATCCCTTCACACCTTGGCTCTAGCCTTCTATTTTAGTCCCTGGATAAGTCACTTAACCTCTGTGTGCCTCAGTTTCCTTAGCTGTAAAATGGAGATCATAATAACACCTATTTCACAGAGTAGTTGTGAGGATCAGGTGAAATAATTGTGAAGTGCTTATGGGATCATAAGTTTTAAAGTCAGATGTGATCTTAGAGAAGATTTCAAGCCTTTGCAGGAGAGGAAACTGAGGCCCAGAGGGCTGAAGAAACTTGGCCAAGGTTACCCCGGTAGTAGTGAGTCTTCAGATTCCGAATTCAGTGTACTTCCTCCTGTATTAGTGTACTTGTGACAGATATGTTATGGGAGGAGAAGCAAGAAAAAGGGCATTCCAGTCACAAAGAACAATGTAAAAAAGGCATAGAAAGTGCCAGCTTTGCATCAGGGCTGGTGAATACTCCATTTTAGCGGGAATATCGAGTATGCATAGGAAAAGATAAGTGTGTGGGGGGCTGGGGGCATTGATTGTAGAGGCCTTTCCTTCAGTGACTTGCTCTTATGTCTTGGATAAAGCATAAACACCATTTGTTTGGCTCTTTAAAATCCTTCACAGTCTCTCTCTCCTTGGGTCACCATATTCCCTGAGACAGAACAATATGAAATTAGGCCAATTAATAACAGTACAGTGGCCTCTAAATGTTCAAGTAAATGGAAGAGTTGCACATCTCTCTCTTTAAATCAAAAGCTAGAAATGATTAAGCTTAGTGAGGAAGGCATGTTGAAAACCAAGATTGGCTGAAAGCTAGGCCATCATCCTGATCAGTCAGCAGCCATCAACATCAAGGCAAGACCCTCCACTAGCGAAAAGATAACAACTCGCTGAGGGCTCAGATGATGGTTAGCATTTCTTAGCAATAAAGTATTTTTCATTAAGGCATGCACATTGTTTTTTTAGACATAATACTGTTGCACACTTAATAGACTACAGTGTAGTGTAAATATAACTTTTATATCCACTGGGAAACCAAAAAAATTCATGTAACCTGCTTCATTGCAATATTGTATCTGAGGTATGCTTGTAGGATTTGGAGGAGGAAGACGAGGAGCATCATCATCATCATTTTGGCAGGTGCTAGGAGTACAGAGCAGATACAATGTAGGTCTGGAAACTTGCATGTATAGTGTTTATGAGTGAGGTGGGGGCAGCGGGGGGAATCTCAGTGCCTGTTTATCATCAGAGATGGGATAAACATGAACCTCTTGCTCCCTATAGAAAGGCCTGGCCTTTGCCTTTTTTTCATTAAGCTGCTTCCAGGGTGGCATGGAAGGTGGGGGTGAGGTGGTGGGAGTAGGCATGGGTAGGTGGGGGTGGAGGTGCTAGGGGGTATGGGTGCGGGCGGCGGAGGAGGAGGAGGAGGAGGAAGAATGAGAACAGGACCAAGAGCTACATGCTGCTCCCACTGATTAAGAGAGGTAATGGACAAAGATAATAGAAGTATTATTGTCTCTGCAACACCATCTTCAGTTGTCACTCTCCTCAGGCTGTGGCCATAAAGAAGATCATAGGATCCAAGATGAAGCCCCAGCCTCCCTTTCTGTCCCTGCGCTTCTTGGCCTTTCAGGGTCTCCTTAGGTTAGTAGTATTATTTGATATCTCTGTATACAGATTATATTATGTCTATGTATACAGATTCATAGTGGAACTTTCTAGCCCTTCTTTTGGTCGATTAGTCTTGTCTGACTCTTTGTGACCCCATCTGGGGTTTTCTTGGCAAAGATACTGTAGTGGTTTGTCATTTCCGTCTCCAGCTCATTTGACAGATGAGGAAATAGGCAAACAGAGTGAAGTGACTTGACCTGGGTCACATAGCTGGTAAGTGTCTGAGGCCACATTTGAACTCAGGTCCTCCTTATTCCAGGCCAGGTGCTCTGTCCACTGTATCATTTAGCTGCCTCTTCTAGCATTTATCATTATTAATTAATTTGTAAAGTCACCCACTACTAAGGACAGAAAAGTGTTGTTTAAAGAAAAAAATTAAGTAGGCTATCCAAAAGAAGCAGTGATTAAGCTACTTCCAGGCCTATTAGACTGTGATAGTGAGGTTTAGGTCACTTTTCCCCCTTTAATTTGCTGACTCTATGCATTCCTTCTGTACCTCCAGAATCCCCAGATATTCCTGTAATACCCTTTTCAATGCCTATGACTGTAAGTGGATGACAGACAAGGAAGACCATCTGTCTGTGTACATCTTCTGCTACCCAGTCTTCGGGTGTCTCTGTCCTCTTGATGCTTCTCCTCCTTTCTTGGGTCCTCTCAATGCACAGGGTGGTCAAAGGGCTGCTTAGTTGTGAAAGAATATGATTTTTAAGAAAAAAAGCAAGTTCTCCTCTGAGACTTAAGGGCTAGCAAACCATATCCAAGAAAACCCTAGCTGATGACAGGCTGATAAAAAAAGAAGTCCACTATATTTCCTGGTAGAAGGTTTAATACCATCTGAGTAAAAATGGAGAAGAAATGCAAAATGATGTTGCCAAAATATGACAAATAGAAAGAGTCCTGTTGTGCTGCTCCCATATTTTCTGTCTCCCTTGTGTTGTGGTATATATTGTTATATAAATGTGTGAGTAAACATAATTAGCTGGTATATGATAGGCGCTGTACTTCTGTTTCAAAACAACTGTTGCTGATAAAATCCTGCTGATGAAGAACCAAGATAGAATTTCTGATGACTAGAGCATTCTTCCACATAGTGTTTCCTGACTTTAACAGCCTTGTTTCATGTTTTAACAGAGTTGTTAATTCTATGTGTTTGCTGCCTGAGTGTAACCCATTTTTAAGCTACTGTTAAGAAAATGAATTTTAAAATTATTCTTTGTAGAAATCAAATCATTTGTTTTGATTTTTCTCTCTTTAAAAAAAAACGTGAATCTATATCAACTAGCCAATTTCAGCCAAGTTTTATTAATTGACTGTAGCCCTCTGTGGTGTGTTGTTAATAGCTCAGTTGTTCCTAAAGTGGGCAGGAAGGGATACTTCTATGGGAGGTTCCTTTGGAAGAAGAGGCACGTTCCTTCAGAGAGAGGCTGGGCTGGCCAGCCCGTGTTTGTATTCTGATCACTTTTCTTAAAATGGTTAACTGTGAATGGAACATTTTGTAGGGTATGCAGCTAAATATGTTGGAAAACAGTAGAATTAGTATTTGGCATGGAGGACAGAATGACAGCTATAAATACTTGGATGGAGGTCAACACCGTAGCAAGCAACACTCATGGGGTCATGAAGAGCCAAGCATATCTTCATGGAGCTAACTCAGGCCTTCCATGGTCCCCAGGCAAAATGTCATCAAAATATTAGCCAGATAATTGAAACTATGGGATGGCTTATGCTGTCTTTGCATCTCCAAGGAAATTGTCAACGATTTAATAAACATTAAGCTTCTGCTATTTTCAAAACTCTGGGCTAAGAATACAAACATGAAAAAAATCAGAGTTCTGGATCTCAAAGAGCCTGAAATCTAAGAAACCGGAGTTAGGCAGAGAGTCAAACAATTATAATGCAACTTAGATTATGAAAAATGTTTCAATTTATTTTAAAATCAATTTTATTGATATCTTTTGATTTTATATCACCTAAATCCTCCCCCCCCCATTATCCCTTCCCTTTTCCCCTCCCAGAGAACTATCAGATATAACACAGATTATTTTTAAGGAAAAAGAGGGGGAAATATAAATAAAGCTGATCAGCTCATCAAAAAAAATTTAGACATTATATACAGTATTCCATGCCTTTGGGCCTCCCTTATCTACCAAGGAGTAGAGACAGGGAGGGGAAGGTTATTAACTTAAAAATATATTTTGATACTTGTTTTCCTTTGTTATGCATTTGAGAACATTCAAAGGGGTACATGATTAAAAAAAGTTAAGAACTCCCCATCTAGAGGGATTGGGGATGAGTCCTGAACTGAACAGTGAAGGAAAGACTGGAGAAGTGGAAGGAGTCCATGGCAGACTTGACAAATGGCCAGTTTGAAGCATTAGAATGTGGAGTAGATGGGGCATCTGGGTGGCGCAGTGAATAGAGCACCGGCCCTGGAGTCAGGAGGACCTGAGTTCAAATCCGGCCTTAGACTTTGTGGAAGTCACTTAACCCCAATTGCTCTGCCTTCCCCCCTCAAAAAAAAAAAGAATGTGGAGTAGGTGCAATGGAGTAGTAGGAAACAAGGTTGAACAGCTAAGCTGGAGTCACATTGTGGAGAGCCATGAATGCCAGGTTAAGAGAGCTGGTATAATGTTGACTAGTCAGTTTTTGAGAAGAGTAGCAATGTGATTGGCATACACATAATGTCATATATTCAGAAAACACTGTTGGCATCAGAGTGGTCATTGGATTGGAGAGGGCGGATAATGGACAGAGGTAACATGTCAATCTACCCACAAGCACACTCACCTCTCTCAATTCTAGTCAGTTGGCTTCTACCTCAGTACTCTCTGTTCCTGCAGAATGACTTCTGGGATTCAGAAGTATGCCAATCCTATATCTCTACCTTCCAGTGCTATTTCTTCATTTTCCTGCTTCTGTTGGGATTCCTTCATCATCCCTTTCTCATAATTTTAATGTCATCTTAGACTATCCCCTCAACACAGCGCCCAACCTCCAAGTAGCCATTAAATCTTGTTAACTGTATCTCAAACCTATCCCCTCTTTTCTGTTCCCACTCTTTCTTCATTTCCTCTCAATGGTTTATGAATATATCTCCCAGCTCCAGGCTGTCTCCTCCAAATCATTTTGAAATCACCGCTCGATCAGTCCTTCTAATGCACATCTTTGAGCCTCTTACTTTCTGCCCTGGCCTTATCTGCTGAGAAGGCTGAAGAGCTGGCTGACAGGAACTGTTTGAATGTGAGGGATTCTTCATAAATGAGGGGCTTATGTATTTGTAAAGAATGCTGCTTTCTCTCATTTATCACCCCAAATATCTAGTGGAGTTCACAAGTCATATTTCATATATTCCAGCAGCAAACGTTCCACAAGAACAGTATTGGAAAATGTGTTGCTCTCATGAAGTCCCAGCATAAGGATGTTGCCATGTTCTTGTCATTTTATCGAATCTAATATATGCTATGAACAGTACTTGAAAAATTGTTTTGGAAATTGTCGTATGTCCTGAAAAAGAGTACAAGTTGAACATTTCCCCCCTGCCTTACGAGCGTAGCTTAAGTGTGAAGAAAGTAATTTTCAATTTAGGTTCCTATCTTGAGGGATGTGAAGAGTCAGTCTGAAATCCAGCTTTACTCTAAGCTTTCTGATGTGACTTCCAGGGAGAGGACCAATTGAGATGGCATTCGTACCTAATAGTCACGTTGCTTGGGAACTGTGCAGATGACCATGAGTAGTCTCTTAGACTTCATATTCTCAGAAGGCCAGAATACTTGGATATCATCTATTTGTAGAAATTATATTATTTTCTTCACTTCTTTCCAAAAATGCATTTACTATTAAGAAATTTGAAATCATATCTCAGTAGTATTTATCAAACACGAATTGGGTGCCAGGCACAGTGATAGATTCTGGGGACCCAAAAGCAGAAGTGAAACCCTCCCTGCTCTTAGTTAAGGACCTTACAGCCTCCCCCGTACGTGAGATAAATGTGTAAGTGTGTATGAAGACTGCGTAATGCAGAGTCTTCTCTGTTGTTACCAGCTGATTTTTCCAGCCATCTACATCTGTGTATGCTGGGATTGCTGTGCCTTGGAAAGCAGGATACTGTACTGTAGGTAATGTTCCTCTCTCCTTTGTCTGAGTTGGGGTTGATGGGTGAGGTGTGTTTGTGTGGAGCAAGTGAAGCGTTTGAATTCAGCCGACATTTATTAAGCATCTAATGTATACAGAGCTGCTTGCAGCTGGAAAGCTTAGCCACTGCCCTCCCAACACTTCACTGTCCGGCTATAACACAAACCATTGGGGGAGGGATCAGATCCACAGCGAAGTGATGGCTCCTGAGGCGGCAACTTTTGGCACTTAGGGAGGACAGCAGAGGCCTTAGTCTGCCTCAGCTTCCTGGCTCACCTCATTCATGGGGTCACAGTCTTTGAGCCACAAGGCAACAGAAGAGAAGACAAAGGTGGTCTCGGGGAGAGCCTTTCCCTTAACATACTTCCCATCCTAGAGGCAGTGAAGGAGGACAGAGTCATCGATAATTTCCTTTGCTCTTTCTTCTCCCCTTTGGTTTGTAAAACTTTAATTGACACCCTTGTTTTACCATCACCTTCCTTTCTGAATATATCTCTCCCCTCTCTTGGACCCAGCAAGCTGCCCCTCAGAAGAAAGAATGAAAAAAGGCATTTCAGTCAAACTAAGGCCCACAGGGCCAGAGCCTAAGTTAACAGACTGCCTGTCATTTGATCTTGGCTTTTAAGCAATGTCACAATAGGTGGAGCCGTAGCTCTGCCTGCCTGCCTACCATGGAAACAGGAACCTGGAAAGTGGGATCTGACCAATGGAATCAAAAGAAGGAAACACACACACACACACACACACACACACACACACACACACGACCCTTACTGGGGGGAAGAAAAGCTGGTGAGCCCTGCTTTTAGGAAAGACACTCTCACTTCAAAAGTCCTTCCAGGAGACTGCAGCCCCTGTCTGGTGCAAGCAGAATGTCTCAGCTGTCTTTTACATTCTGCTCTGCAGCTGTAATGTCACTGTTCTGGGGCCTGAGTGGCAAATGCCATTTTTTGTTATGTTGATGTGTGCCTGCATGTAGATTAATTACTGCATTTGTATTGAAGTGCTGCCGGTGGGGAGGGAAACACACTCTCCCTCCCCACTTTGGTCATTTCTGCTGGTCATACTCAGTGAACTGGGTGTCAGCTGCCGATGATTAGTTTAGCCTGATGCCACAGGCTCTGCTAAGTCCCTTTAAAGCATTTGACAAGACTGCAAAGATTAGTGCCAGCTAAACTACAAATACTGTTTGCAGACTGAAAGGTGTGCTTAAAGGTAGTTACTTTCTCGGTATATAATGCAGATGTAAATTACCTGTCAGCACGTACTCTGGGGTGTTTATTTGTGTGTAGCCATCCTTCACAGGTGTGTTCAGAAAACGTTATAAAATAGAGTGTGTTCTGTGCCTGGCCATAAGTTATCTGGGCCCCAAAGCCATGCTGTTTCCCGATAAGTAGGGAGCCTTTGGAAGGAGTTAGCTCATACAAGTTAACTGCTGTCTTTCTCAGAAGCCTCTCCCATTCACCATCCAGAACCCAATTTCTTTGTCTGCCAGAGCACTAGATTCCCAGGAATGTGTGATACCAGCGCTGGCGCCCTATAGCATTGGCCCTGATTGATTAGCTCATCTTCTTTCTTCCTCCTGTTTAGGAAGTTTGGCTAAAATTGTCAGTGTGTCAGTGGTAGAACAAAGCAGAACCCCAACTCAAACCCAACCCTGAACCCCAAACCAGAAATTGAGGAACCAATGAGAGTTTATTGAGTTCACCAACAAGGGAGCCCTTCTCACATAGGCAGAGATTCTCCAAAGGAACAAAAGGACAAAGCTCTATAGCAGAAGGTCAATTGGGTATGGGGGACCTTAGGATTGGACAGGGATTGTTGCTGGAGGCTTGCTGGGTAGGACTAGGCTCTGTATTTCCTTTGACTGGACACTGCCTGTTGCTGAGGCTAATACTAGGAAAGGCTCTTGTCGGGTTAGCTGGCTCTTGTGACCCCCGCCCCCCCCCCTGCTCCACCCCCAAGAGGTAGAACCATCCTGGCTGTTTGAGCAGTAAGGAACACCTCAGATGTGGTGGGAGTTACCATACAAACAGACTGAGGGGCAACACAGACGAAGCACAGACAAAATGGAGTTGATTTAGTTTTCTCAGCTCCCCACAGAAGGAAGAAAGGAAACAAACCTTTCTATATGTGCCAGGCACTTTACAAGTATTATCTCATATGATCCTCACAACAACCCCTAGAGGAAGGAACTGTTATTATCCCTATTTTACAGCTGAGGAAACTGAGGGTAAGTGACTTGTCCAGGGTCCTACAGCTGTTAAGTATCTGAAACTGGATTTAACCTCAGACCTACCTCACTCCAGTCCCAGCATTCTATCCACTACCCTACTTTTAATCTCCTACTTTACTCCTTCTTTTCTCCTCTAGACCTTATACTATGTCTTCAACCCAGTATATTTCTTTCTGTAGAAATGTTTCTTCTTAGTCATTATTCTGTCAGTAGTTGATATGCCTGATTGAAGGAAAAAAGTCTCTACCTCCTTCTTGTGGCAAGAAACAAGAAAATTCTGAATGACAGTGAATTCTGGGGTGCTTCCAAAGCCGGCCCTGTTTCTTCCTTCCCTGCCATGCCCATTCCCCTTCTCAGCCATGATCTCATTCTACTCCTCTGTCTAGCCTCCAGCCCTCTTTTGTCCCTTTATAAGAAAAGCAAATTCTCCAAATGGCAATAGGTAGAGATTCGGAAGAGGTTCATGGAGAGACTTGTGGCAGGGAGACCAACCATCAAGCTGTCAAAATATTCCAGGCAGGAGTTGATCGGGCCCTGTACCAGGGTAGCAACTATAAGAAGCAAGAAGAAAGCATGTACAAGAGATGAGAGGACGGTCAAATATTTTCCTATTTCTCTGACTCCATCTCCTTTGTCCTTTCTTATAGTACAGGAGAGAGGTTCTAAAGGTAAAATTGACAGGCCTTGAGAACAGATTTAGTATTAGAGGGGTGGAGTGAGAGACAGTGAATAGTTGAGACAACAGCCAGGTGTCAACCTCAATTCCTCGCTCTCTTTTGTGCCATAAGAAATGACAAAGGAGGTGGATTTAGAGAAATATAGAAAGATTTGCATGGATTCAGGCAGAGTGAAGTGAGTAAATCCAGGAGAATGACTTCTATAATGAGAAGCATTTAAGGAAAATGCCCAGAAGAGATTAAAAAGAGGTGCCAAAGAAAACAGAGAAAATTGTAAGAGTTTTGGAGCTAACATCCTGAATTGTCTGTATACTTTTTAAAAGAACCAAGCTGCATACAATGAGATTGTGGTTTCATATGGGATCCTCATTTTCTGGTCTTTGTAGGTGTAAATATTTATGTTTCTTTGTGTTCATCTTTTTTTCCAAGTTCCAAATAAGAAAAAAATTAAAAATTAGAAAAAGAAAAAAGAAAAATATCGAGTCTATATTTCTTAATGGTGTTGCTGAAAATAGCACCAGTAATTCTAAAATCTGGACAAGTTGCTGTCCAACTCTTCCTTCCCTGGTTGTAAAGCTTCCTTAACCCCTTGGCTGCCACCTCATGGGTTATCCAATGAAATTAATTTTGAAGTATGTAAAGTATGTCTAAAGCTTTCTTTTGAAAAAACCCAGCATAATATGAATTCAAGGTAAGTATCACTGTTGTTTCATTTGTAAGGCATTTTGCAAACTTTGAAGTCTTGTAGAAATAAATCCTTATCATTCTAATTTGAGATGTGGAATTCGCGATTGTTGCCCTTTTTAAAGGGCAGTCCCATTCATGAAGAGTTTGTCTGGGCTATCATAATAATAATTATTATGGCTGGTATTTTATAAGGCTTTAACATTTGCCAATGGCAAGTGTTTTCCATACATTATATTATTGGAGCCCACTAACAGCCCTGTAAATTGGGTTCTTTTAACCAAGGCACAGGATTTCATTGTTGTCAGTAACTCCAAAGAGGAGACTGACCCCCAACAGTACAGATCATCAGCTTCTTGGTAACTTTGAGTTTTCCAAAGAGTTGTTCGACATACTGGGTGGGGAAGTGGCCTCATGGCCACAAGTTTATAGATAAGGAAACTGAGGCTTACATGTGAACTGACTTGTTTGTGTCCATTAGCAAGTAATAACTGTCAGAGTCAGGATTCAGACTTAGAACTCATCTAATTAACTCCGTGTCCAGTGGACCACTGTATTAACTGTACCATGCTGCCTGGCTTCCTGACTACCCAGTCCCTCTCCTGTGATCTCTCCTACTTGCCTTGCCTTTCTGAAACAGCTCAGTCTTGGGACTCCTTCATCTGGTATTGGTGTTTGTTTCGGAGGGGGTGCATATCGTGTTGTGCCTGGTCCTCATCTGGGTTAGCATCTGGAACAAAGACTTTACTTGTCACACTCTCATCCCAGCCTTTGTTTTGTTTCATTTTGACGGGAATAATTTTGAGGGTTTTTTTCAGTCACTGAAATATGTAATTAGGCTAGCACTTAAGTGTTTTCTGTATTATGCAGATTGCTTCTGATAATATACTAGGAATGTAGTATTTCTAACTAAAGGGTAATGTCTTAATACGTCATTCTGAGAGATGAAATGGAAAAAAAGCTTCCAAGCCTTATTTTTAGAAAATGAATCATCATTTAAATCCATTTGCAGTGCCCCTCTCTTCTCCGCCTAGTTTGCCATTATAGTTAATAACGTAGATGTGTCCAGCTTTAAATAAGCAGTATATGCAAAAGTCTGATTTGGAAACATAGAGAAATTAGGAGTGATTATTCACATCACAAAAGGATGAAGAACAAAATCCTTTAGGTAGTAAGTTCCTCTCCTATAGTTAAGATGCTACTTGGTTTGAAGAAAGTAATTTTAATATTTTTCCTTTATATCATGAATCTGTAATACCCACTATGTACATCACAAATTTTTAGGTAAAGTAGAGAATGCAGAGGTGATTCGGTATCACTCTTGTCATATTGGGATTTAGAATATGTGAGAGAGAAACATACAGGAATAAATACTTGTGCAAGGTATACTGGCAGAGAGCTTTGTGCTGTCTCTTTTGAAATGTATAGAAAGCTGACTTCCAGCTAGCTGGCTCTGTGGGGGAGGTTGTATTTGGACTAGACTTGGAATGATGGGTAGGAATTAGACCAGGCATAGGTAGGGAAAAGCATGAGCAAAGTCATGGAGACAGGAACAAGCAAAGTGACTCTGGCTACCAAGTACATGTCAAAGAATACTGAAAGAGTAGGACTGGCTAAGGAGTTTCGATTTGATATGTCACTCACAAGGCCACTGGAAGTTTGGGGATGAGGACATGACAATGTCATAATTGCTATTGTCTTTTCCCAGTGTGTCAGTGATGTGAAGGATGGATTGGCGAGGGAGAAAGAAAGAGTGATAGAAGCTCAGGTGAGAGATGATGAGATCTCAAACTAGAGGGGTGGTCTGGAGTAGAAATAGTGAAGAAGCAGATGTGGGACTCGCATCCCAAAGGACCAAGGGATAGAACTTGGAAAGTGGTGGGATGTGGGGGGTGGAGGGGAGATAAAGGAAAGAAAAGCAATGCCTTGAACAGAAATAGCAAGGTAAAGAAAGCAGCTGTATGGAGGAGATGGTGTGTTTACTCTTGGTTGTGGAATATTTGAGTTGTTGGTGAGACATCCAAATGGAATTGTCTAACAGGTCACAGAAAAGAAGGGACTGGAATTTGGGAGAGTTATCAGAGATGGCAAAGTGACTGGGGCCTTCTCTGGATAGAGTGGAACACTGAAGCTGGGGGAGCAGATGGGATCACCACAGGGAGAGAGGGTGACAGAAGAAAAGAGGGCCAAGTAACAGATTTTTTTTGGTAATCGGAGTTAAGTGACTTGCCCACGGTCACACAGCTAGTTAATTGTCTGAGGCTGGATTTGAATTCGGGTCCTCCTGACTCCAGGGCTGGTGCTCTACCTACTGTACCACCTACTGCCACCCAAGTACAGAAGTTGAAGAAGTTATCATCCAAAAAAAAAGTTATCATCCTCTGGTTTTGTTCCCATTTATAGTTAAGCTCTTTGGAAAAGTCATCCATCTACCTGCCATACTTCTAGCTCCTCACCTGCCACTCACTCACAATTTGACTTTTGACCATACTACTCTACCAAAATTGCTCTGAGATTACCAGTGATTTTCCCACCCCACCCCCCTCCCCCCACCCCCAGTATTTATTCTATTTGATCTCTCTATATCACTTGAAGCTGTTGATCACTCCCTTCCCCAGTATACTCCTCTC
Organism: Trichosurus vulpecula; assembly: GCF_011100635.1. Taxonomy (NCBI): domain Eukaryota; kingdom Metazoa; phylum Chordata; class Mammalia; order Diprotodontia; family Phalangeridae; genus Trichosurus; species Trichosurus vulpecula. The sequence goes on along the minus strand of NC_050582.1, from coordinate 10,985,523 downwards.
TTGGTTCCTGTGACGTTGCTTTTGCCCAATTCTCCTCCTAACTATCTAACTACTGTTTGTCTGTTTCCTTTGTTAGGTCGTCACCTATCTCCTATACCCCAAGTATGGGGATCCCAAAGTTCTGTTGAAGCCCTTTTCTTTATGCATACTCTTTCCCTTGGTGACCTCAGCTACTCCAGAGGGTTCCATTATAATCCCTGTGCAGATGACTGCCAAATCTATCAATCCCCCCTAATCTCTCTTCTAAACTGGAGTCCCACATCACCAGCTGCCTGCTAGAGACTTAGATATCTAGATGTTTCATCAGCATCTCAAATTCCTTATAGCCAAAATAAAATTCATTATCTTCCTCAGACCTAAACCTCCCCAGCTTTCAGAATATCCTGTTCCTGTTGCAGAGCCCATCATTCTTCCAGGCCTGAAGCCTTCTCCCTCTGCCTCCCTCCCTCCCCACTTCTCCTCACATCCTTTCAGCTGCTACATGTTCTCAGTGTGGCATATCTCCTGTCTGTCTCCTTGTCTCCACTCCTCCGGACACTCGCCTGGCCTCTTGGAGTTTCCTTGACATTGGTCTTTCCACTTTCAGTCTCTTCCTTCTCCAGTCCATCCTCTGCATTGCTATGAAAGTTAGCTTCCTAAAGAGGCACAGGTTTTACTAGGTCTCTTACCCTGCTCAAATATTTGCAGTAACTCCTTATATCCTCTGAGTTGAGGATAAAATATAAGCTCCTTAACGTTGGTATTTGGGGCGCTTTGTGGTCTGGCGCCAGCCTCCTTAACTAACTGTCCCCTTCACAAGCTGTATTCTAGCTAAATTATTCTACTGCTTTTTACCTCAACTTCCCAAGTAGTCCATCTCCTCTGTACATTTTCCCAAATTATCTCTCATGCCTGGAAGGGATTCCTTCCTCATCTACATGTATTAGAATTCTTATCTTATTTTAAGACTTAGTTCAGGTGCCTCCTCCATTAGGAAGTCTTCCCTGATTCCTCCCCGCCCCCCCCCCCCACAGTTAATGCCTCTCCCTGCTAGATTAACCTTATTTTTTTACTTATCTGTATACATGGTGTGTTGTTCTTACTTCCAAGGGAACTTAAGCTTCTCAGTGCAAGGCCTTTTTTTTCCTTTGTATTCCTCTTAAGTACGTAGTAGTTACTTAATGTTTGTTTTTAAATCAGCACAGTTAGTAAGTGCCTACTGTGTGTCCGACACTGTGCAAAACACTTTACAAGTATCACCTCACTTGATCCTCACAACCTTGGAAGGGAGAGGCTATTATTATTCCTATTTTACAATTGAGGAAATTGAGGCCAAGGTTGAATGCCTTGCACCAGCGTCTCACAACCATTATTTGACTGAGGCCAGATTTGAACTCATGTTTTTCTGATTTTAGGCCCAGCACTCTGTCTGTTACATACATACATACACGCATGCATACATACATACATACATACATATATTGAGGGTGTAGGGAAAGGAAGAAGATGGGAAGGGAAATGGACAGAGAATTAAGAGAAAATTAAGGAATTAAGATGGAAACCAAGGGAGGAAAAGAGTTGAAGAAAAAATGGTATTAAAGTGATTTATCTAGAGGTCAAGGCTGCTAAGGACTGAGAAAAGGTTGGATTTGTTGATTAGGAGTCATGGGTAAAAAATAGAAGAAGGGAAGCGAAGCTGCAAGGTGGTAAACAACGCAGGAAGGCTCAGAATAAATGGGTGAAGGTCAGAGAGCAAAGGGCCCAAATAGAGGTTAGTCATTAATTTACTAAACATGAACATAGCCTGGGCTATTTTCATCATAATTCTAAACTTTGTCTTCTCCCAATTTCAACATACCTGAGAAACATCTTTATCATTTTATAGCAGATTTTTAAAGCTATAACTTCACATTTTGAACCGATCAACGTGAGACAGATTGTCTTTAACACTATTATTGTTTTGGACAAAATTCAAGCTGGATATTACTGATTACTCTGAAATGCAAATACTGCCATTTTGTTTTACAACTCTCATTTAAAAAGCCATGTACTCATTAAGATAAATATGTGCTGCATGGACAACAGAAATAAGAGAGAAAATGGCCATTCTTTGTACTCAGTAAGCTTTGTGATCAGGAGCGGAATGTACTCACCTTCAGGCCTAGATCCTCATTTGCCCATTGGTACATTCTGCTTTTGTTCACTGATAGGAACTTCATACCAGGTGAAACTTCTACTGTGTGTGTATGTGGGCTATGGGGGAAGGGGGGGTCTCAGCACTCAGTCACAAGGAGAGTTGTGCCCTATTCTCTGTATCTTTCTTCCCTTACCACATCCAGTATCATAGCTCTCTCTCTGCCCTTTCCATGTGGAAAAGGCCCTTTCTGTCTTGCTGATATTTGGACACTTTGGTTTCTTACTGTTTGAGCTGGTAGGGACCTCAGAGTTCATCTAGGCCTACTTATAGCATTTTAAAGATGAGGAAACTGAGGACCAAAGATGTTTAGATTTAATACCCTCTTTTTATCCTTAATGATAAATTCTTAGAGCAGAGGTCTGAACCTGGCATTTGGGGATAGATTTCAGGGGGCCTGTGGATGAAGAAAATTTTTGCATATTTATTTTTACTAAGCTTTCATTGAAACTTAGCATTTTTTCCATTGATAAATGTGGGCAGCAAGCATGATTTGGAGAAGGGGTCTGTAGGCTTCACCAGACTGCCCCGTGGGCCTATGACACAAAAGATGAATGACTCCTAGATCAGAGAATGGGTTGGCCATATGCTCTTTCAGCTCAGTGACATATGTAAAGTACCTGATCCATCCTCATGCCCTCATGAGGCCTGAAGAATTATTATTCTGATTCTGCCTTTATTGGGTATATATGGAAGTCTTCTCTAAAACTAGATAAGAATCTAAGTTTGCTGAGGACATCTTGTATAGCCCCTTATACTGTTCTCTCTTTAATACGTTGAATGTATACTTGTGAAAGACTAACTCTCCTACTTTCCCCACCAAGTAATGTGACTCTCCCCTCTAGGGTATACTAAAGCAGATGTAGAATACACTTTTGTTAGCATATGTGCAAAAAATATCGGTCTTCCTACCTCCAAGATGGCTGTGTTTATTTTGAAATCTTTAAAAATCTCCTGGTTAAGGAGGCAAAAGCACCTAGATTGGAACAAGAACATATAGAGGAGATCTGTGCTGGAAGCAACACAATTGTGAGCATGTTGAGTGATTAATATGAAAGCACTGTGGAGGAGGTAGGGAAGATATTCGCCCCCTGGTAAAACACCTCAGAACTTTAGTAATCTCGACCATAAGTAATGGGTGACCTATGCCTACTGTCCCATCTGTGCAAAATCTTTATGAGAAATAACTATACACAAACTGAGGGTAACCTTGATGAGAGCATTAATAGGGAACAAGCAGGTTTTAACAACTGAGATTATACAGTCGGTCACATCTTTACTATTTCACAATTGACTGAAATACTGAGCGAAAAAAAGATCCTGTTGAAGTTTATTTGTTGATTATGAAAAAGCCCTTGATTTGCTAGAGCAAAATGTCATATCTCAGTCTCTTTTTCAACAAAGCATTTCCCATCCATCCGTCAAAATTATTCATGATTTCTTGGGAGATGAAGCAGGAGAAATAACCCCATTCAATGACCCTCTAACCACAAGTATCAGCCAAGGAATAAGACAGGGAGATGTGCTATGAACAAAGTTGTTCACCACTGTCATGAAAGAAATCCAGTGCCCCATTTCAAGTTGAAGAGGGGATCCTCATGAAGAGTGAGACCCCACAGATGCTCCTGTCTATGGATGACATTGTGCTGACTGCATGGAGCCACAGAATATTCTAGAGCCTCTGAAAGAGATCCATAATCACTCCAAGGAATTTGGCTTGACCATTCATTCAAGAAAGAGCAAGACTTTTTCACCTTTTCGATATGTTGTCTGGGGAAGCCTACAGATCCTTTCTCAGAATCAGATTTTAACTGCATAAAATAAAGTGCATAGTTTTACAAAGGACACCAATTATATTGCAATTCAGCTGACATTTTTTTTCCCATCCAAGTCTATGGATCCCCTGAAATTTATCACAAAGCCCAGGTTGAAAATTTGTGCCATCAGTGTATATATCTGGGTCAGAGAGTAGAGACAATGAGTTGGGGCCAGAATTGGACAGGAATAAGATAGCCATCTGGATTTCCTTCAAGAAATTGCAGAGCTCCCTTATGGACCCCAAGCTTTCTACAAAAGCAAAGTCTGCTTTTTTTAATGCCGCCATTCTATCAGTATTGCTTTATAGCAGCAAGACATGAAAGACAGTAGTCTCCAAAAATGAAAAGGTAATGGAGAGGCGCATAGTTGGTGTGAGCAGACTGATAAGGACCTTTAACTAATTAATCATAATAATGGTAGCTAACATCTATATAGCACTCGCTCTGTCCCAGGTCCTGTGTTAAGCACTTTCTGATTGTCAGCTCATTTATTCCTCAAAACAACCTCAGGAGGTAGATGCTGTTATCATTCCCATTTTACACAAATAAAGGTTAAATGGCTAAAAGGTTAAGTGTCTGAGGCCAGTTTTGAACTCAGGTCTGCCTGGCTCCAGCACCAATGCTCTATTCACTGTGCCCCCTAGGAAGAGGAGGTGGGCTTTCATGTAGTGAAGGGAAGGAATGACAGATGATGTGTTGAGAGAAAGTGAGACCTTCTGCCATGTTGGTGGGATCCTCGGGGGTGAATTTATGGGAGAGCATGGATAACAGGTGCAGAGGACAGGAAGATACAGTTGGAGTATGATCTTCATTGTTGGAGGAACTTCGGAATCAGTAAAACCATGGATCTGTTTGAGTACGTGAATAAGCATAGAGGCTTTGAGTAATCCACCTCTGAGTATGGACTCTTTCATGCAGGAATAAGCATTTGCTAAGCACTATGATGTGCCAGGCACTAAGCTAAGTGCTTTATAAATATTATCTCATTTGATCCTCACAACAACCCTGGGAGGTAGGCGCTTATTATCCTCATTTTACAGAGGCGGAAACTGAAACAAACAGAGGTGAAGTGACTTACCCAGGGTCACACAGCTATTATGTGTCTGAGACTGGGTTTTAACGCCAGCACTCTATCCACTGCTCCATGGAAATGCCTTAAACTCACGCATGTATTCTTATCCTGTTACTTAGAAACCATAACTATATTACATAATGATTCTGGAAAGTATCGTTTCCACAGTCAGACCCTTCAGGAAGTACACGGAAATCATAACAGCAGGGGGAAAGGGGGAATTAAGAGATGAGTTTAAAGAAAACAGAGTGGTACAAAGGTGCACATGTAACATACATAGATATGGAAGTGATTTTGACACATGTGTGAAGTGAGAATCCTTTGAAATCCTCAAGGCATCATTCATGCTGGTCTTGTAATTGTCATGGCAATGGCGAGGCTTCTCAAGGAGCCAAAGAACTCAGTTTTTTATTATTGGTGCCTCTATTTTAGGGGGTGAAAGGTTGGGACCAATTAAATAATTTGTGTGTCTTGTGTGAGTCAGATATAGGATGTTACTTATTAGAGAAATTGCTGGAAATTTGTTATACTTTTAAAAATGCTATTCACTTCAGTCTGCTCAGGAATAAGTATGTAGTTTAACTGCCACAAGAATGAAATTAATTGAGTTCTTTGCTCTGCATAACTTTAATAACATAGTCATTACAGACAGATGTTAGTTTTCCAGTAAAAAGAACAAAGGTTGTTCACTAAATTACTTTGAATTTACAACGCTACAGAACATTTTAATTACATTCATGTATGCGTAATTTTAAAAATAAGTTCGTACAGTTTCCTAAGGTTAATAGAAGCACTTTTATGCCACATACTACATGCAAGTTGTTACAGCTGTGAAATATTACAAGGTGAGTGAAACTAGCATTGTCACGCCCTCGTGCCATGAAGCAGCCTCCATCACACGCTTATATATGTAATATCTGTCTTCCTTGATAGCATGCAATCCAAGAGAGTCTGGGAGGTTTCATCAAAGTCTTTCTAGCACACAGCACAGAAGAGACTTGTAAGAAATACTTGTGCATTGAGTGAAAGGAGAATTTCTAGGATCATGAGCTCATAGATTTAGAGCTGCGAGGAACTTTAGAAATCCAGTCACCCCATTGTAGAGCTGAGTCCCAGAATGGTTAAGTGACTTACCCATGGACATATAAATAGTAGATGGTAGAGCCCACAAGCTGAATGATTTTCTGAGGTAGCAGTGCTCTTTACAATGCACTGCTTTTTAGAGGAAAAAGAAGAGGAGAGGAGAGGGCCCTAGAGTGAATCATGTCTTGTAAGGAGCATGAAGAACCAGCAGAACAGATGGGGAAAGGGTGTGGTCCCAAAGGCAGAAGGAGAGGCCCCCAAATTCCACATCACAGAAGCCCTGTGCAGAGAGTATCGAGAAGGGACTTGGTTCCCAGCTTGAACACTGCAAGAGGCTAGGGAGGATCAGGGCAGGGGAAAAACCAAGAGAACACTGTGTTTTGGATAAAGATGTCATGAGGCAGAGAAAAGGAATATGGAGAGTACAAAAAGCTGTCAGGGATAGAAGGACTTGCTGGGAGTCAAAACCAAGATGGGAGCCCAAGAAGGACAGAGGCAGGAGTGTGATAGACTGGATCAGAATCATCAGGACAACAGGAATGGACATGTTAAGAAGTGAAAAAGGCGACAATGGAAGCCATGACTCCATAGACCTGACAGAGCATTACTAACATAAAAGTTCACAAGGTTCTAAACAGTTCTTCTCACAGGACCTAAACCATGAATTGTGTTTTAAACATATTCCTGTGCGTTGTTTGTCAATTATAGCAGCTATGCTCTAAAAAAAATCACCCCCAGTCTTCTCCTGGGCACAAGGATTCCCAGGTGTAAGGGATGCTAAGAAGGGCCTAACACTTCCCTTAGCATTGTGGAAATAAGTTGTCAGTTCACATGGAAAACTATCTCCTCTTCAGAGGCACTGATACAGTGCTGAAAATGGCGCAGATCCTCAGAAGCCCATGGATTGTGCTCAGGCTACCCTTGGGTGAGGCCAAACACCCTTTTGCTTCATATCTTCACTTTAGTTGGGGGTGGTGAGATCAGGGAAAGCCTCACAGATTTCTAGGAGGCAAAAGTGGGGAGTGAGTATGAGGTGAATTTATTGTTGGAAAATGTAACCTTTAAAGCTAACATCTAATACACATTAGCAGTCTAATGTTTTATTTCCATGGGGAAGGGCCCCTGACGTGTTCTCTCCATTTATGTTGTAGTCATTGTGACTTTTTTCCCAACTTGGCTTTGCAGTCATTCATCTAAGTCTACCTCACACATGTGGGGATTCTTCGTATTTATTATTAATTACAGTGTGGTAATATTGCAACCCATTCATGTACTGCAATTGATTTGCCGTTGTGCTATGGAGTGGTCATCTACACGCCACTAATTCTGAAAGTGCTTCTGTAAACATTTCAGTGTATATAGGCACTCTCACACATAGTCACAAAGACAGGAGTTCAAATCCTGCCTCACACTTTTAGTGACTGGTTTACTTTGGCTGTGTCACTTAGCCTTTCTAGGCTTCATTGTCTTCATCTGTCAAAGAAAGGAATTCTTCTAGGTATCCTTCAAGGTCCCTTCCAGCTCTAAACTTAGGATCCTCTGAACCTTTCTTTCTCGAATTGACCTCTGGGTCAAAGAGAATCAACATTTTAGTTTCTTTCTTAGAGATGGTTGGATCAATTCACATCTCTTTTTGTCATCTTTGCTGGTTTATAAGGTCAAATTTGATTTGCAATTCTCTTATGAATTAGAGCAACTTTTAATATGGTCATTAACAATTGGCAGTTTGTTTTTGAACACCGTTCCTATCCTTTTTGACCTCCTTCCCATTGGGGAATGCTTTTGGTGTTATATGTCCCTATTTATGTATCTATTACTATGGATCTTGGATAGCAGACCCTGATCACAGATATTTGATACAAAGATCTTTTCCTGACTCATCACTTTCCTTCTTACTGGTTCTGGATGACTAGGAAAAAATTCTTAACCAATGCCAGTGGTAGAGGGTGTGACATAACTATACTGTACAATTTCAGAAACTTTTGCAGAAATAAAATCATGATGTCTTAAGGGGGAAAAAAGCTCTTCACAATACCTGAACTCCTAGGAAGCAGTAGAAGAAGGTCACAAGCGACTGGATTTAGTCACATAAATGGGTGTCAGAGTATGAACTAGGAGTAGGACTTTGTGGAAGGAGTGGACAGGGCCAAGGCACCACAGTCCTTGGCTCCCACTTGGGAAGCACATGCCTCCACCCAAAGTCCAGTGGCGAGACGGAAGCCAGTGTGCCCCCACTGGCCTTGGAAAATGAGTGCTGGAGTGGAGCTCACTTGGAACTCGAACAAGCCCAGCAGGAATCTGGTCTGTTTAGAATTAACCATCGATTATTGGGTAGACTGGGGAGGAGGAGGGGAGGCAGACTGTCAGTCAGCTGAACTTTGGTTGCCGTCCAGTGGGTTTGCATTTGTGCTAAGATCAGGACAGGCTCCATGAATTAGAAGTTTTCCCTTTGCCTTGAGCTGCAGGAATGAAAGAAGAGAGATTAGTATATACTGATGTGCAAAGATGACCAAGAAAAAGAGTGGTATAGCTAGAACTGAAGGCAGATTCCCAAATGCTTCACAAAAATTTTATGTTTTTTGAACACTGCTGCCACTCTGCAGTTTTTGCTTCTCCCTCCTTTACTCCTTTCACCCAAACCAGAACAGTTCAAGCAGAGGAGCCAGCACACTGGCCATTTCCAACAACGTAGGGATCCCTTTTTTTCCATGCTAGAGCCAAGAAGAAAGTAGCAGGCCTCACCATCACCTCTCTAAATTCTGGATCGGCCACTGCCTTCATCAGACCATTCTGCCAAACAAACCCTTTGCAATGACATTTTAAAGGTTATTGGAGCTTGTGCCAAGGGAGAAACAAAACATCCCAAACAAAAGAAATAGAAACCTTGGCCTGTTTATGTCTGTCACAGATTCTAAACACACACACGAGCACACACACACACACACACTCACCATGCTTTTTTCATCCACAAGTAAGCATACACTCACAATGTGGAACCTGCTTGCACAAGCTACATAAAAACAACACGCTGCATTCCAGACCAAGGTGGCACTGTGGATACAGCTCCTACAACTGCTTTCTCTTTTTAAATTAGCATTAACGATGTCATTTAAAATGAATCCATGTTTTCTTTTTCCAGATTTGTGAATCCTAAATGTTTATTCGCTTCTGCTATATTCTATTGTCTTAGAAATGCAATTAAATTAGTTTGTCAAGCTCCTTTTAATTATTGGTTTGTCTCTCATTTTATTAAAATGAATTAAAGGTATGTTTGTCTTGCCAGAAAGCAAAGGCTTTTTATTGTTTTTGGGCTTTTTGGAAGGTGGGCGGAGTGAGGCAGAGAGCTCATGCCATTTAACAAATCCATTGGTTATATTCTGCTTGGCTTTGGGGGGGGAGGTGTTTCATATTCTAGAAAAATGATGCTGACAGAGAATGGAAAGTACTCTCAAATAATATATTTAATTTTGTGTTACACAGGTTTATTTTACTTGGTTATTACTTAGGTTTAAAGCAGCTTAACAAATGACCTGACCTGGAAAATTGCCCACGCGTTCTCCTCTCCCTCCTGGCAATAGGGTTTTGAGCTTGCTGGATAGAATCTCTGTGTGTGGAGAGTGAATTCTAACCATTCCCTTACCATTCATTTGCTCTGGATTGAAAGACCAAGAACCATAACCTTCTCCTCTGTCCTTTAGCTTGTCTGACCTCAAAGATTCCTGTTATTGAAGTGGTTGTGTGCTTGGCACCCTCTTGGTGATGCTCTGATAGGATTAGGAAACCCAGGGACTCCACAAAGCTCCCCAACACCATACCTGAAACATTGACTTTGTAAAGTGGCTGCCTTGGAAGGAGATGAAGCCTGCTTAGGGCACTCCAGTTAAAAAGTGAACAAACAGTGCTCAGATGACTACCATAGCAATGAATGCTCTTGTAATAAGAGAAATGCCAATCCAAAGGACCCCGAGGTTTTAGCTCATACCCAGTGAAATAGTACAGTGGACAGAACATGAGGAGGGTCCATGTTGTGTGGGCTTTGGTAAAAGCAGTGCTTTGTTGATGGAGAATGTGAATTAGTGCAACCATCCTCAGAAATAATTTGGAATTATGCAAATCAAGCGGCTTTGTTGGGTACTGTCAGGACAACACTCCCCGTGGGTCTCTTCTTCCCTGTCATATCATGGGCACTTATGGGATCCAACTGAATAAGGGAAACATCACAGATGTTAAAAATTTAGTATGCTAGCAGGCAAGGTACATTACTCCCCACCCTCAGCTAGCTATGAGCAAAAATATTTTCCTGCATTTTAGATGTAATGAGTGTGAAATGCTATAAATTAATATTTATTCAATTTGTTCAGCTTAAAAACATGCTTAAAACCTCTCCCATCCCCCCAATGATTATTATTATTTAAAATTATACCATAATTTTAACAATATAGTCATGGGGTGAAAAGGCCTAATCTCATTACAGAATATAATGGCAACAGTGGTCTTTCCAAATTTCAAGAACATTTTGTGTTTGGATATCTTTTACAAGGAAGAATGCATATATGGCATAGAAAGCTAGCTTCAGAGAGCTGCCCACAGTCATAGCTGTTCTTTAAAAAGTGCAACTCCAGTTGGATTGGATGTATAGATTCCAATTCCTTGGCCCCTCAGGCAAGTTCCAGGAGTGGTTCTGTTGTCAGAGGGGTGGGGGGGGGGGAGGGTTTTTTTGGAGGGTTGAAGGCAGGGCAGTTGGGGTTACGTGACTTGCCCAAGGTCACACAACTAGTAATTGTGTCAGGTGTCTGAGGCTGGATTTCAACTCAGGTCCTCCTGACTCCAGGGCTGGTGCTCTACTCTCTGCATCATCTAGCTGCCCCACACCCGGGGGGATGCTTATAGAATTGTTACTTTCCTTTGCCTGGGAAATATTTATTCCTGCCATTGACTCCTTTTCTCGCTTGTTAACCTTTTTCTTCCTTCTTCATTAGTTTCTCTTGGTCTTTGTGTGATGTCCTTCCTGTGATGAGCCTAGATTTCAGCTGGAAAGGACCTGCAGAGGCCAACTCTAGCCCAACCCACTCATTTGCTTTCCCTGCCTGGCTGTTTGAGTTGTAGTATTGCTGCTGCTTGGGTGGTGGTATTGCTGCTGCTGCTGCTTCTGATTGCTGCTGGGGGGCTGGTATTGCTGCTGCTGCTGCTGCTTTTCTCCCCGTTAATCATGACAAGACTTGCTACCTTAGCCATTGGGCCATTAGTCTCCTTCTTTTCCTTCTTCCAGTTGTTCCTTTTTGTTTTCTTTCAGTGCCTTTTTAGGAGGGATTGCTGAGTTGGGCCTTTCCCCCATCTATTCTAATAGGCTTTAGTCCAACCATGAACTAACCGTGTGGCCACTCCCTTCCCACCCCAGGGGCTGTCCAAGGGAGACTGGGGGAGCCCTCCCGCACCCCTGCCCATAGTCAGCTTGGCCACATGAGCTGGCAGAGAAGCAGTGGTGGATTTTACCCTGGATGGAGAGCCAGGTGGGAGCTTGGCCTGGCCCCAGGGAGTCAAGTAGTTGATTTGAAGACTGTGAGAAAATGCATATGTAAGGAAAACTCAGCCACTTTCTTGGATGGTGATTTGATTTCCTAGGTGGGAAGGATATAATCTGAACACTTTGACAGTGATAAGCTTTGCTTAGGATAAGGTTGACCCTAATTTAACTCCCTCTTAGTAAAGAAAATGTAGCCCAGGATAAGAAACAACTATGTGTTGTGATGCTGCTCTTCTGCTAAGATGGGTGGGGACATGCATGCCCTTGGATCCCAGCCACTTGGGGCTGCTGCTTATCAGGAGAACTATCCAAGGTGGGAGTGGGGGAGAGGGACTCTTTTACAATCTATTGAAATTTTTCCAAAGAAAGGCTTTACAGTGTTAAGTGTGTGCTTTCCCTTCTCGTCTGCTGGGTCTTATCTGCTTTGAAGGTGGGTAGGATCTAAGACAAGATTGCAGGCATCAAGCTATCACCAGGTGCTAACAGAAAAATTTTAAGTGAAAATATGGTTCTAGTGGTATCACATTCACAAAACTAGTAACTAGGGATTTGTCACCAAATGTTAACAAACAGACACATGGTTAAGATTCCAAGAAGGAAATCACACAAAATGCTTCACTTATGAACTTGTATGGAAATCTGCTTAATAGCAGAAAGGAGCAATATCTTTGGTTCTTCTTTCTGCCTCTGCCCCTGAACCCTTTCCCAGTTACAGAGTGGACAAGGTCATCTCCACACTGAGACTGCATTTCCAGAGCTTGTCTGGCCCTCCTTCAGCACAGGCTCCTGAAGAAGGGAGGCTACTCTCTTATTGCTGCTGTTGGCACCCAGACAGGGTAGGAATACGCAAAGAGACACTTTTTCTTAAGACTACCACAAGTGAAATCCTCCAGACTTGCCAAATATGCATATTAGAGGGTGAAAGACAAAGTAAAATTGCTATGCATATAGGGCAACTCCCTTATAATTTACAAAATCTGTTATTTCTTTACAATTTAGAAAGCATGCTCCTACAAACCTAAGAGCTTTGGTGCAAACGTCTCAACACCCCCATTTTACAGATGAAGTAGAGCCTCAGGCATCACATAGAAATCAGAAGTTGGCCTATGGGGCCTTCAGACTCAAGCATCTCACTCAACATCCCCAGCTCTATTCTCAGTGTCACTCGGTTCATTGCTGGGGTTGTTTATAAACAGGTTCCTTGCCTGCATTTAAAATTTCATTTACACACTTCAACAGAATTTTTTAAAAGTGATACCTGCATTTCAAAATACATTTAGAGTACATCACTGTGCCATAGACTTGGTTGTTCACATAGTTCCTGTTTATATAGTGATCCGAATTCTATGTCTGAAGTGGCTGTGCAGGTGATTTTTTGGGCCATGTCTGACTTCAGTCTTCTGTACAACATTTTCAACCAGTGATTGGTTATCCAGCCTTCTCCTAAAGACCTTCAGTGATGAGAATCTTACTACTTTCCCTGATAGCTTTGGACTGCTCCTCCTCCTGTTGCATCACAGTATAGTTATTGGACCACCTAGAAAATGGGTGCTAAGCTTATTTCCTGCCTACCAACATTGGGATCCTCATTTTGCTTTGTGTATTTTACTGCACATGTGGTTTCTTATTAATGCGACTGACTTTTTTCTCTCAGCCACACCCAGCCCAGGGATAGTAGAAATGCAGTTAATGAGAGGTTGTCTGACTTTCAGACTTTTTCCTTCCTTGCCCTTTTTTTTCTTCTCTCTACTTTCTCACCAAATATGCGGTGATGCTGTCAGTCAGATCTTTATTGGGTTACCTAGGATCACTATGCCGTGTTCATTGCAGGATCTACAGATGTTTAAGACATGGTCCAGCCTGTGCTTTCAGGGAACTTGCTTGGTTAGGAAGGCAAGAAATAGAAACTGCCTGACAAGATAGATTGTTGATAGAAGAAAGCCATATTTGATATATTCCAGAACACTAGTGTAGCAGTTCAGAGGACAGGAAGGTCACTGTGGGCTGGACTTGAGGCGATTTTTGGAAAATGTGTTTAATTGGGATGAGTGGGAAGAGAACAAGAGTGCATGCCTTTGAAATGGAGGTACACACTGTGCAGAACATGGTAGAGATTTGTAAGCTCTTCTCATGGTTCAGTATTTTTTCAGGGTATAGCTCTTTTCAGGTGTGTTGGCAATCAAAATGGGCTCCTAGCACTCAGTTCAACCAAGTGCCCCTGAAGAGTTTGGCCTTTGTTTCCTTGATTAGATTGGGAGTCCTTGGTGACCTCCTTGCCTCAGGGGAGGGCCTAGTTTACATGGGTTTGAGTGACATGTTTGGGACATCAGAGGCTTTTAGACCATGTGGGTTTAAGTTGCCTCTTTGTGACAATTTTAGGTCACGTGGGTGAGCCACATGTGTGACTCACCCTTGACCCTGACAAGGTATAAATCCAGGGGTTGGCTTTCTTTTTCTCAGAGCTCTTACCCACAGCGATGGTGGCATGCGTGACTCTGGGCCAGCCCTTGTTATGAGCTCCCAGGCTGAACTTAGATGTTGGTAACTATGAATTGTATTTGGTCTGTCTGTCAATGTTTGTAATTTGCTCTGAAGTTCAGGGTGCTGGCTTTTTCCCCTGAGCTAAGTGAATGATTTCTGTATGCTGGATTAAAGTGAACTTGTCGACCCCTTAAAGTTCCTTTCCTTAGTAAAGCAGATCAAAAGACCCTAGGCTTTGGCAGCATTCTTGTTGTTGGGCTTGTGTTGGTCTTTCCTCCCCCCACAACAGCTGCTAGCCAGATTGTTGAAACATCAGGGTACAGGGTCAAGTTTTGCTAGAGCAGGTAACAGGGCAGTTTGGGTAGGTAAGCCTAGAAAAGTAGGCTGAAGTCAGGTTGGATCTCCCACAATGTCAGGCTAAAGAGGAATGACTACATACACCATCACCCCTTGTCTGCGCCCCCCCAAAAAAAAAACCAAAAATGATCCTGGACTTTAAAGTGGTCCAAATTCCAAAATGCTTTATTCAATTTCATGGTCTTGTAACTGCAGCTCAATAGAGAAGACTTTGGTACTTACTGGTGCTACTTGTCCATATTGCTATATAAGAATCGCTTTTTTCTGTTCTTTTCTGGCTCTCAAGTCACGTGCTTTTTTTTTTTTTTAAAGAAAGAGAAGACTTTTCAGTATTCTGAAGCCAGTTATGTTTGTACTACTTAGACAGCTTTAGAGGACTCTGGCAGAGAGAGTGTCAGATTTATGAGAGTCAGCTGAAGATTGCTGGGGTTTTTTAAAGACAGGGGAAATGAGTCGTTCCCAGGCATGTCATGAATGTTGAAAAGGCCACCATAGGGTACAAGGGACTAGATGTATGTAGAGGAGGACACAGATAACCTAAATATGCTGTATTTCAGCATTTAACCTGAAGAATGAAAAGTTCAATCAGTCAAGGCTAAGTCAGCCAGAGCAAACATAGTCTGTTCAACCATCCCGCCTTGTCATCTCCTTAACTTCTGAGTATCCCTTCCCCCCTTTCATCTTTTGCTTTGGGAACAATAAATCAGTGGATATTTTCATTCTTTCTGGAAAGTGTTTTTCAGTGGACTTTGTGGTTTTGCTTGTTCTGCTATTCCTAATGACTTCCCAAACCAAAATATATTTCCTTGGTTACCACTCCCTTCTATATGTTGTCTTCCCCTACTCAAGTGTAAGCTCCATGAAGGAAGGGACTGTTTCTTTTTGTGTGTTTCTGTCCTCAGCATCTAGCCCTGTGCAGTAAGCAGTTAATAAATGCTTTCCATTCATTCAAAACCATAACCTTGGTGTTATGGAAGGGTCTGTTACATATGATCATATATCTAGAGTTGGAAGGGACATCCTCAATTAGGCCCCACAAATTCAGATGTCTTGCCCAGCATTCACTTAGGTAGTTGGCATCAGAAGTTGGGATTTGATCCCAGATCCTCTGTCTAAAAATCTCTTTTTTGACTCTACCATCATGCCCCCATCTTAGCATCAAAATTAAAATTTCCTAATATTTAGAAAAGTTGACAAACTCTTACTCTTCACTCTTCAACTGAAACTAGCACTTAATTAGAAGATGTATATGTACATATGCACATATACATTTTCCCACTTGTTCAATATACCTTATTATAGCATCCTTCTATGGCTCTCTATTCCCTTCAGAACAAGTAGTACATCCACCAATGAGAACTGCAAAGCCATCTGTGGCCCACAATCCTGTTCAAGCCATATTTAGGTTGTGATATAATGAATGAAGCCCTAGAGTTGAACCCAAGTCCTTCCTGACTTTAAATCCCACCTCAGATACCTTCTAGTTGTGTGACCCAGAGAAAATCACCTAACATCTCTGAATCCCAATTTCCTGATCTGTAAAAGAGACCCAATAACAATACTTCCCTCATAATGTTGTTGTAAAGCTCAGTGAGATAATATGTATGTAAGGGACTTTGAACATCTTAAAGTACTATATAAATATGAGACAAGTCACCAACAAGGTGATGGAATGGTCGGTCACACTCTGCAAACTCCTCCAACCTCTGAATCTCTAAAGCAAAAAAAAGATTTCTGTTCTCTATATAAAATAATTGCAGTTTATTCCATATGGATAAGCCAGAACCCTTGCATAAAGTTAAAAACTTCATGAATAAGTTCTGGAGAACTTGAAGACTTAGAACTGCCTTTGAGTGTTCCTCCCACCAATCCCACCCACTTGGCCCATGAAGCACAAGCAAAATCGTTGGCTTATGACTGTGGGTTCAGCAGCAAGATTATCCCTCAGTAATGACCACACTTGAGTCTGCTCTCCTCCACCGATTTTGCAAGAAGTGCTAGGCACTAAGCCTGCCCAGCCAGTTGAAGGAAAGCAGAAGCAGGAGTTGAAGAATTGATCATGTGTCATATTTGTGCCAGAGTATAGGCTGAGAGGTATTAGGAGGGGAGATTGCTTTGGGCTTGATGGAAAGGGGACAGGAAAGACAGGTAGAGCCAGTCTTCTTTTCTAGAGATTGTTTGGAGCAGGAACTCCCTGACATGAAGATAATCAGGCCTCTCAGGACCCTGGTCTGTGCAGTGGAAGGGGGAGGAGTCAAAGACTGAGTGATGGATGGGAAAAGCTGAAATTGCAACACATGAAGAGAGGGACTGAATAAAAACCTAGCACACAAGCAAACAAACCAATAGGAAGGATCTGAAGCATCAAATGAAGAATGAATAAAACCTTAAAGAGAAACTAAAGTACTTTAAACAAATATATAACATGCAGGAAAATGAACCAGTAGTACTTGATGAAAGCCAGGCTCCGAGGGTTTCCTCAGAGGTCACTTTTCCAGAGCCTGTGAGCCTGAGCAGCTGGGAGAATAGTGATCCACAATAGTAGAAAGTTTGGAAGAGGAGAGGGTTGGGAGGGAGGGGAAGATAAAGAGTTATATCTAAGTTGTACTGAGCTTGAGATGCCTATGGGACATTTAGCTTGCTATGTGACCATATAGTACAGGAAAAATTAGACCTTTTACTATCAGATTTTAAAAAGACAAATAGAATAAGAAAAATTGAATGTATGATTAAGAATCTCTCTAAATTGAAACCGGAGGAGAGAGAACAAATAACATATTTGGACTACAAAAATACTGAAGGGCAATAACATTTGGCAGAAGAGAAGCCAAAGGCAGCCTCATTAAATGACAGGCTGTTCTGAGATAGCATAAAGGGTCCTAGGCCTCCTGAAAGAACAATGCAAATTTTTACAAGATACCCCCGCAAAAAAAACAAATGGTCCAGTGCTTCTGAGAAGCACCGATTATGTCTACAGATTGCCACCAAGTAATCCCCTAAAAAATGTGCTTCAAACTCTAAGATTCAAGGTGGTGAAATTGAACATTCCGAGAAGGACCTTCACATATAAAGGAAAGACAATTCAGATAATAGAGAATTAGTCCACAGTCAGGAGAAATTATAGAGATAATTGTTCAAAAAATATAAGCATATGAGGCATTCCTGTAAAAAGTCAACTTAGATATTAAGGCTTAATAAATGCAATTATAAAAAAAAAACTAATGAAATTAGTTTTCTCTTGTTTATAGTTTGGTGCAAAAGATGACTGTATTGGGTAAAAAGAGCCAAGAAGGCTCAAAGGGCTAAGGGTTTGCAGTTAACTTAAGGTGGAGGAGTTAATTTGAAGGCACATAGACTGAATCTCCTGACCTCCTCCCTATTGGAGAAACACAAAAAAAGGGATTTCTACTTATTCTTCAGGCTTCAGCTCAAGCCTACCTTCTGCTAATCTATCTCACAATTCTCTTCCATGGTCACACATCTTAGGGGTTCTTTAACCAAGGTGCCTGGGATTTAGGAAGACTGTGAATTTCATTAACAGAAATTAACTGAAATGTAGCATTTTCTTCAATTATTTAAAAACCATGATTCTGTGAAGGGGTCCATAGGCTTCCCCAGACTGCTCCTGAAGGAGTCTATCCCTGGCACAAAAAAGGCAAGGAATCCTTGTCCTATGGCATTTAGATTTATTATCACACAGTGAAGCTCATTAACTGAACTCTATTTGCTTAGAGGCAAGTTATTTGTTTTTTATTCAACTGGAGTTTTGGAGGGCTGAAGCCCTCTTGAGACAGTGGCCATTGTATTTGGAGTCAGAGGACAGGAGTCTGGATCCTGGCCTCTAAGGACCTTCAGCCTCATTAAGGAAGCTAAGGCTCACATGTGAGACAATTAGAGAAGAATCACAATCTACATATGAATAAGAAAGTGAAAAAAACCACTGGTGATTTCGGAGGAAAGTAACAAAGAACAATTAGGGCCTAGAGGAGAGATTCTCTGAAGAAAGGTCTAAGGAATTGATATTCTTTAGTCTAGCAAATAGAATTGCAAAGGGGTTACTTGATCATCTTCATCTATTTGATAATTGTTCTCTGTCTCTGTGGAGTTTCAGAGAGTTCAAATTAAAACCGCCTCTTCCATGGCATTTGAGAAAGTTTGGACTTGAGAAAGAAGTAACCCTTGGCTTGAGCTCCCAAGGAAAGGTGTGACATCTCGGTCGCTAGAGATCTCTAACAAAGCTTAGCCAGCCATCTAGCCCAGGGACTGGAGACCTTCATTGAATCTAGGAGACTGAGCCTAATGATCTATCTTGTACATTCCAACTCTTTGTAAGTATAAGACCATGAGGTATAAACTTTATCGAAAATGCCCATTTCCCCCCCATCCCCCCACATATGCCTTTTTACTTGTTTCAGCCTGTATTCAAGCCTAGCTTGTTAACGGAGGAAGTTTTCATATGAAAGACTGCGGCTTTTCTACCTTACTTTGTTGCTATAAAGAGTAGTAGACTATAGTATTTGGGTGCTTGAGCCTACATATTTGAGGGTTGGGATGGGCTCCCCACAGTGATCAGATGAACCACACAATTGCCCAGTCTCCACTGGCTACACAAATTGGGCCTAACCCTGTGAGAGCAGAATTCCTTTTCTCTGTGTTGAACAATTTTCCCAAGAAGTTACTTTAACTTAAGACCTGTCAGACACTGACTGAACTAAGCATTGGCCATTTAAAGGCAAAAAATAGCCCCTGTCCTCAGGGAGCTCCCATTCTAAAGGGCAAGAAAACATGTAAATAATGAGGGTTGTTGTTGTTGTGTTTGTCCTCCATTTTCGAAGAGGACCATGGTATCAGGGAAATGATGACATGACTTGCAGTGGACTTTGATTTGAGTGAGGGAGGATTGTGCAAAGTCACCAGCCTCACTTTCTCCTCCAGAGTTATCTGGGTCAAGTGGCCTGATATTCGTCAGGATGACTGCAGATGACCCAGGATGCAATGGGAGATCTGGCCGTTTTAGGCTAAGGCCTTTTCAGGTACTCACTTAGAGTAAGGTAACATCCATTCAGTGAATAGGCACTGAATAATGAAAATAAAGAAATAAATAAAGAAATAATGAGGGACATACAATATGAATGCTGAAATTAGATGTAATCTCAAAGAAGGCATTAGCAGCTGGGGGTGGGGGGATGAGCAAAAGCCTCCTTTTCTCTTTTTGTGTAAGAGCTGCCTGACTCTTTGTACAATGATTTTTGTCCTTAGACCATTAGGGAGGTTAGTTGACCCTTAGTCATCTGAGCCAGTTAATTCACAAGGATAATTTCAGTACCTTTTAAGGAAAAATTAGCCTAGCTCATGGGGTAGAGCCTTTGGATATTGTTCCTACCACACCCCAGCCCTTGGAGGCAATGTCTTAAATGCCTTCTAGAAGACTTTCTACCACTTCAATTTTCTTGGATAACCTTGACCTCTGGGATGCCAGAAGCCTGCCATAGGCAACCCTGGAAGAACAACAGAAAAACAAAAAGTCCAAAAGAAAGCTTTTTTTGTTGCAATTATGTAAAACATTTCCATATTAGTCATTTTGTACAAAAAGACTCAAATAAAAGAAAGTAAACAATAAAAAAGATGTAAGAGCCAACCTTGCTCTTAATAACTAGATAGAGGAGACAGTATAGCCATGTGAGAGGGCTAGTGCGAAGGCACTAGTACAAACAAAATGAAGTGCCCTGTTCCCTGAGGGAGGCCAGTGGGGCTAGACTGTATAGTATGGAGGGGGAACAAAGGTTTAATATGACTGGAAAGGTAAGAAGGGAGCAGCTTGTAAAGAGTTTTCATTACCTAAGGACTGTAGGGAGCTACTGGAGCTTATTGAGTAGGGGAGTGACATGGTCAGACCTATGCTTTAGGAAAATTCCTTTAGTAGCAGAGTGGAGGATACATTGGAGTAGGGAGAGGTGAGGTAGGGCAGTCAATTAGAAGGATATTGCAGTGGTCCAGGAAAGAGGTAATTAGGGCCTGAACTAAGCTCTTGGATATGTGATTGGCAAGAAGGGATGGTATATGAGATGTGTGGTGAAGGTAGAAACAAAATGTGTCAATAGTTCTGGTGTGTGGAGTGAGTGGGGTCAAAGGTACACTAAGATTGTTAATGTGGCTGACTAGAAACATGGTAGTGCCCTTGAGAGTAATAGGGATGTTTGAAACAGGAGAGAATTTGAAGGGAAAGTTAATTAACGAGCTATTTTGATACGTAGAGTTTGAGATATCTACAGTAATCCAGTTTGAGGTGTACAAAAGGCAGTTTGTTGATGCAGAACTGGAGCTCAAGAGCAAGAGTAGGATTGGATATTTAGAGCTGGGAATTATCTGCACAGTGATGATGATTGAATGAGTAGGAGCAAGTGAAATCAGCAAGTGGGTTCATATAGCTGGAAAAGAGTGCCTGTACCAAACCAGTTGGGAGACCCAATTTAGATGAAGATCCAGTGAACAAGATTAAGGAGTGATGAGTGATGAGGTAGGAGCAGAAGCAGGAGAGCTTAGTGGCACAGAAACCCAGAGAGTGATACGCTAAGTAAGGTACTACAGAAAGGTTAAGAAATGAGGATTCATGAAAGACCATTAGATTTGTCAATTAAGGGGTCATTGGGAACTTTGGAGATGGGGAGGTTGGGAGTCTGCTAACCACCGATGAATGAATACAGGCAGAATGTATCAGTAGCAGGAGGTCCAACCTTTTGGTGTAGGTGGTGATGTGTCCAGCGAAGCCTGGAGTGGCTCAAAGGCTCAAAGCAAGCAAGAATAGGTGCATTTAGAGCCTGAGGATTCCGGGAGTCTGGTCATGAGGCAAGAAATGGCAGTGACCAGGTTCCATGGAATATTTGCATGTGGAACAATGTTTTTATGGGAAGCTCTGGATGTAGGGAGGAGTATTTGGACTATCGGGGTATTTCAGTAGGGTAGGTCAATTCCTAGAATTTTAAAGTAAGGGGTTTTTGTAATGATATCTATGGAGACTGATTATGGGGGGGGAGGGGACCTGAATTTAGTTGATGAAATTGTAGCTCTCTAATTGCATTCGATTGCCAATAGCAAAATCAAAATTGTTTTTACTGATTTTTAATATTTCAATTTAAGTAATATGTTTATTTCATTTTAAATTATGGAGTAAGAGATAATTGTCTAATTTAGACATCCATCTAAGCAAAAGATTTATGCTGTGCCACACATAGTTCCTAAGAAAAAGTAGAATTATTAGATGATGGATAGAAATTTTATTTCTGCCCATGGGGCAGCTAGGTGGCACAGCAGATAGAGTGCTGGGCCTGGAGTCAGGAAGACCTGAATTCTATTCTGGCCTCAGACACTAGCTTTACAGCCATGGGCAAATAATTTAATCTTGTTTGCCTCAGTTTCCCCATCTGTAAAATGAGCTGGAGAAGGAAATGGCAAACCATTCCAGCGTCTTTGCTAAGAAAACCCCAAATGGGATCAGGAAGAGTCTGAAACAATTGAAAAACAACATAGAAATTTCATTTCCTCAAAAATAGGGTGATACCGTACCATTCTTGGGATATTTGCTTTACATCCTTTGAGGTTTAAGGGATGACACCTCTTAGTTCATTTATAGGCATTGAGTTTTTTTTTTCTGATTTTCTTGCAAATTCCCATACCTACTTCTCTACTTGTTTATGTTTATTGTTTGAATATCACATTATTATCCATTTTTTGTTTTCATTTGTTTTCAAGGGAATATCCACACAGTTTTTGTTTGTATGTAGTTATGATGATGATTAGACTTTGACATATGGAATTAGCATAAACATTCAGAAACTGTTTTATAGTATCAAGGTAACAAGAAACCAGTTCTGGGTCATGATTGAGACCATGAGCTAGTGAGGGTCAACAGTTTCTATTCCACAGAGTGCCATTTTGTCCCTAATGATTGATGAGTCTCCTGTCCTGTGTTCTGTAGATTATAAGAACACTATTGCGGTCTAGAGCTTCCGTAGATACCCGCTTCATTAAGCATGATCCCAGAATGTCATTTAATTTATTTCTTAGATTGAATGTCTCATTAAACTCTGATGAGGCTAGGAGCTACCCTGGGCTGGACTTGTTATGAAGTACTCTGACTTGAAAATTGTGGCCTTTCCCTGTTGAAAAAGAAAATGGATAAGATAGTGAAATCAATGTAGAATGCATTTTATCTTTGACAAACTGAAATGCTTTTTCCTAAAATAGGCCTATGGAGTAGAGAGACTAAAATCAAATGTAAGCTAGATCAGCATCAACAGTGATTTTATCATTTGAAGCATTGATTGGTTGTTTGGTTGGGTTTTCCTAGACCTAGGGCATCGTAGGTCATCTTGGTTTGGGTGAATTGTACATAGTTACTGAAAAACTGAAAATTTTATTGACCCTTGGTTTTTATATTACCTTAATTTCCAAAGATTCCAAATTCCTTAATTTACTCTCCCTCCTTTTCCCTCCTCATAGAGCCATCCCTTGTAACAAAGAATAAAAGAGAGACAAAAAAGCAGTTTAGTCTAATACATCAACCAAGATGGACAGTGTTTGTAATGTTCCATAACCCTCCCCTCCCCTCCACACACCCCCTTCTCTGAGTACTTTATTTTTCCAAAAGATAAAGGGAAATGTGTTTTCCTTGGAGCCCAGTTTGGTCATTATAATAACAACAACATTGTTCACCTTTTTGTTGTCGTCTTCACCCTTCTGTTTAAATTGTAAGCATCGTGCATATTACTTTCCTGGTTGTGCTCACTTCAGTCTGCACCAGCTCATTTTGTGTTTATCAATGCTTATAGCATAGCAACATTCCATTATATTCATGGATCAGGGTGTTTAGCCATTTCCCAATAGGTGGGCATCTACTTTGTTTCTGGTTCTTTGCCACTACAAGGTATAGCTACTTAATTAAAAAAGTTCTAACCGCCTCCCCCCCCCCCACCCCCCCGCCCATTTAAAGGGCTAGAAGCTATGTCGTGTAGTAGAAACCTCAGTAAATTTAGAGGCAGAAATGCTAGACCCAAATCTTGGTTCCCTCACTTACTAACTCTGTTGCCTTGGGCAAACTACTTCATAGCCCCGATATTCTGTTTACTCTTCCTTTAAAGTTGTTTTGAGGGAAGTATTTTATGAACTGGAAGGTCCTGAATAAGTGTGAGCTATTAGCACAACAAAATTGTAATTTTTATTATGTTAATTCCACTGGATAAGTGAAAAGGTAGAAATACCTAATGCTTGTAATTTGCATATTAGGCATTTTAGAAAAACTGTATTCCTTACCATAGTTCTGAGGTATGGGTTGTTGGATTTGTTTTGTTTTATTTGTGGAAGCAAAGTTTTATAAACGTCATCCTAATTTCTCGTGGACTTCCTTTGTAAAATATGTTCATGTGGAGGCCAGTGGGGTTATTGTTGACAACGGCAAAGAGATGAGGAACCTCTTACATGAACTAAGTTTTTCAATCAACAAAGTATTTATTAAGCAATTACTTTTTGCCAGGAATGGTGCTAGAGGGAAGGAATGACCAGAAAGGGGGAGGGGGAAGGGGTTGTACGGAAAGTAAATCAACTACTGCCCTCAAAAGAGCTTATATTTTCATTGTTGAAAACTTTTGGTGAAGAAGAAATTACATTGAATGAGCCTTGGATCATTGTATATTTACAATATGACAGTACTACCTGTATGACCTTGGAGAAGCTACTTAATCTTATCTATAAAATTGAAGATATTAGACTAACTTAAAGATCTCTTCCAGCCCTAAATATATGACCTTAGGAATCTGTGGTCCATTCCGGGTTACTGACTGGATTCCTGGGTACTTGCAAGTGCCTTTCTGGCTTCTTGAAATATTTTTGCCCTGACATGGAAGCTCTGGATTTAGACTATGACATTCTTGGATTTGTTTTTTGTTTTTTTCCCAGTTGGAGCTTTCTTTTTAGTAGTTGATAGTTGCATTCTTTCTATTTTCACTTTCCTTTCTAATTTCACTTTATTTTCTAGTCCTAATAGATCCAGGCACTTTTCTTGGATCATTTATTGAATTACAGGCAATGAGGAAACAAAACTATCACTTTTGCAGATGATATGATGATTTACTTAAAGAACCCTAGGGTGTCAACTAAAAAAAGATTTGAAACAATTAACAACTTTGGCAACGATGCAGGTTATAAAATAAACCCACACAAATGATAAGGATTTCTATATATTAGCCACAAAATCCAACAGGAAGATACAGAAAGAGAAATTCCACTTAAAATAACTCCAGGCAGTATAAAATACTTGGGAGTCTGGCTTGCAAGACACACATAAAAACTATATGAACACAATTACAAAACTCTTTAACACAAATAAAGATATATTCAAATATTTGGAGAACTATTAATTTCTCATGGGTGAGCCAAGCCAATATTATTATTTATTGAAATAGAATATCCAGGTTTTGTGTTTGTTCATGGTTTTCAGAGTCTGGTTATTAAATTGTATCTTTTACAGTAGAGTATGACCTCCTGCCATTCTTCCCCCTTCCTCCTTTCAAAAAAAGATGAAGATAAAATCATTTGGTGTTAAATAGCCAACATTCTTTTGGAAGGTAAAACATATGTTTTTAGGATTCCTTTACAGGGAATTACCTTTCTCTACCTGAATTTTAAGTGTTTGCGTTGTTTCTAGTTCTATTTCTGTTTTCGAATGAGTGTGGGAAGGCCTATGGTCCTTCTTTACTGTACTATTTTATTTGAGTGGTAGTTTCTTTTTTATACAAGTTGAAATTTGAGAAGAGGCTCAGTCTTTTTTTTTTTCTTCAGTTCATGTTTTATATGGATTTTGGGGATTATCATCATTGTTTGATGATATTATCAGTGATCTCACTAGATGCATTTTACTAGTACAACAGATTGAATTTGGGGAATGTAGTGTTTAGAAAGTAAAGATTAGAAATAGCAGTTATTTGCATAAAGTTTTGTTAATAGATTAATTTCCACGTTCCATAGAAATTTTGTTCATGATGAGGAAGACAACTTCTTCTTGTCAAGATTTTTGGAGCTTAATTAGCCAACCTGAGGCTTAATTCACAAGAGGAAGAACTATGCTAAAGCATTAGAACAGTTTCAGGCTCTATTCTTGAAATTATGGATCATTTTGCATTCCATATATACTTGTCTTTTTTTCTTTTTCTGAACTATTTATCATACTCTTTTAAGGAAGATCCTACTCCCTTTTGTCTTTTTTTAAATTTCATTTTTATCGTTATGTTTTATTTTGAAAAATTAGCCATTTGCTAATAAAGGACCTCCATAGTGCTTTCCCATTAAAAATTGTGAAATAATTTCGTGATTATAACTGATAGTGCATGTAATTTTCTGTTTTCAAGATTTGCCATTTCTTTACAGGAAGAATGGATAGTTGAAATTTAGCTGGTTGGAACCAACACTGCTTTTATTTTGTTTTAACTTTACTTTTGTTGCCTTTTAATGTTGTCTTCATTTACATTATTGCAATAATATATATTGGTTTTGTTCTGCCTTCTTCCTTCTTATAAATTTTCCCAAGTTTCTCTGAATTCTTCTTATCATTTGCTCCTTATGTTGCAGGAATATTCAGTTACATTTATATGCCACAGTTTGTTCAGCCAAGCCGTGGACATACAATTTAATTACAGCTTTTTGTTGCTCTGAAAATTTTGGGACATCTCTATGAGACTTTGCTTTCTTTATCATTGGCCCGATGGTGAACAAAGCCAATAGTTAAGTCCTTCAATCAAAGGGTATGAACATTTTAGTAACATCTGTCAAAAAGTTCTTTTTATATGCCTACACAATTTAGAACAACATTTGCTATTAAGAAATATATGGAATTATCATTTCAATACCAGCCTCAATTAATTGCTAGGGCTGCTTATTCTCTTTGGTTCAACTAGTAGTTTCTAATCCAAACTTGCAACTTCCTTAACATGTTTCAGAATCATCTGCTTCTATTAAAAGGCAGAAAGTTATTGGGGTTTTACACAATCTGTTTTGAAGAAATCATATTGAAGATGGGGAGAAACATATGCGTGATATGGTTTGCTGCTGATAGACAAGGCTTTTTGCCTGTCACGTACACTGGTGTGCCTTGCTGGGAGTGAAGAAATTACTTGTGGTTTTTGCCAACGTAAATTATTTTTGGAGAGGTCTTTTTGGAGAGGCCTGTAGAATAATTGACAGTCGCTGTATTATACAGGCAGAATTCATAGCCTATATACTTTTTGTAGAAAATTGGGAAAAATGGTTTTTGGCTAGGATATTGTGATAAGAAGTGTTGGCCTTGTTTTCTGTTGAGAAATTTTGATTATGGGTGTGTTTTGTGTAGTTTTGTGCATTTTTGGTGGGGGGGGGAGTATTAATGTTGTTTATATTTTTGAATTGTTGAGAACCCTAATGTTGAATATTTTGAAAAAGGCTCACAGGGATTCACAAAATGGTGATTTTGTTATTCCTCCAGTTTTTTGCGTTCTCAGTAAAGACTGTGTCTATACAGAATACTCAGCCGTATGAACTGTTGGAGTCTTCTAGTCATTCAAATGGTAAATGGAATTTGTATAATCTTCATGTAATAATGCTTGAACTCTCACCCCTCCCACCCTTACCCAACTGGAGAATGCATTCAATTTGTATATAACATGTAACTCAGATTATTGGATTTGGTTGTTGTATTTTTTAAAATAACAGATGGAAAAATGAAAACATAATGAACTCATCAAATCAGCCCCCTTATGAGAAGACGTGGCTGACTGTCCTCCCTCTGAGAATCTTTTGCACATCATTTTCTTGGCTATTAGGCAGTTTTATTTTATTGAAGGTTTGTTGCTTATTGCCATAGAAGATTTTTATGGAGCTCAATCAACAGATTGTACCTTTGGGAGCTTTTCCTCCCCTACACATTTAAGAATACAACTCCTAATAACAGTGATACAGATGATTTATAGCCACCAAGAAGGAAATATGTGCCATGACTTGGAAGAATGTGTGACTTAAGTTTTGGCCTATGCAGTCATTGGAAAAGATGTGTGAATCAAGGCCTTTGCCCACTATCTGAAGTGTCTTTTCATTGAAGATGGATAGAGAGGGATGTGTCATTTGTTTAATAGGCACTTTTTACTTAGGGATTCTAAATGTGCCTATACCCCCATGTTTTTATGACAGTGAGTCAGTAAAGTCTATTAGAGAAACAATGAGGCATTTTTGCTGATTTTTCTACCATCAAACAGTACTTGCCCTTGGCTACTTAAATTGTTACATTTCCATTGTGGAGATATCCAATTCATATGCATGTACCATATGTGTATATATTCATATATGTATTCTGTGTGTTCATATAATATTCTAGGTGGGGGAGTTTGTCATTTACCTGTTTAACATGGTTCAGCACCTGAAGATATAAGTATAATACTAACTTACAAGGCTCAACTGCCACATTGTAAGATCTCAGTGACATGGCTTATCCTTAACTCTGTAGCAATTAGGCCTGTGCAGGTAAATGTCAGAGACCTCTTCTCCAGGATTATCTGTCAAAAGAGCCTTGGCCAGTTTTGACTAATAGTGACCTCAGCAGAAAGAAACTCTACTGTGAAAGAAGGGAGTGTTGCCACATACCTCTCTTGATTAGCCCTCCAGCAACAAACCTCCTCCCTAATGAAGCTGCTCATGTTAAAAACAAATGCAGCGTGCCAAGCAAGGCCAGTGTTTCCTAGGAGCCAGTTGGCATTTTGCATCTTGCTTTCATTTAGGAAGCTCTGCTGTAAAACTCCTTGGTAGAAGCACTGGTTTAGGTGGACATACCCTCATTTCGGGCCCTCAGTGGGTGATGGCCACTTTGGGTTTTTGAAATCCGTCTCAGCCAAGACAGACCCTAGGGAGACCCAAGCCAGGTGGCCAGGGCTTGCTCATGTTAGGCCTAGCTATGGCTGTTGTCCTAAGGCAAGCCTAGATCATTTTAGAGAGCCTCATCCCCAAGGTGGCCCCAGGAGAAGCCTTTTGATGCCTTGTTGACTAATTCTGAAAGACAGCCTACTAAGTCAAAGTGGACTTGTACTTTATGTAATGAAGCCATTAATGTCCTGAATCATGTGTGTACTCACACACTCACCTATATGCATATGTCTGCATTTTGAGACATTCACGTGTGTGCACAACCACAAGAATTGAAGGTTTTTTGCAAAGTTACTTGGTGGCACAGTGGATAGAGCACTGGACCTGTGCTCAGGAAAACCTCAGTTCAAATCTGGCCTTAGACAGTTACTAGCTGTGTGACCCTGAACAAGTCACTAAACCTCTGTCTCCCTCAGTTTCCTCAACTCTAAAATGGGGATAATAACAGGATTCTTGGGAGGATCAAATAAGATACACATAGTAAGGGCTACAGAAATATTAGCTATTTCTCTCCCTCTTGAAATTCCTTCATTACTCTGTAGATGCTTTCTGTTTTGAGTCTCCCCGGTGACCTCTAAGGTCTATTTCTTTGTTTTTCTTTCTATCCCTATTGAATAGCACATTGTGGCAATGAGGTATGGAAGGGAAGGGAGGATGTGAAGGACTGCCAGTGAAGAAACTCTCTTGACTTCTGTAGACCAGAAACCCTTTGGAAATTTATGGTCTTAGAGAATTGCCTGGGTCACTTACATTTCCTCCTTTGTCAGCCAAATGACAGAGAAAAGCTTCTACTCTACTTCTGCTGGCTCTCTCCTGGTGCCTCAACTCCTTACAATCTACTTTCCAAACTCAATACTCTCAACCTCTCTACCCGCCCCCCCAAAAAGAACTAGATATTATAATGTAAGTCCATGGGGAAATTTGACCCCATATACAAATTTATATTTTGGATTTTCCCCTCAGAAATATGCTCAATATGTAATGTAAGATTGTCTCTAAAGGGAAGCTACCCCTGTGAGAATTTATATATATATATTTATTTTTCCCCCCCATGGTTGAGGGCTTATTGTGTACCATGGCAGACCTTTCATGTGTCTACACCAGTTAATTTAACTCACCAACAGAATATCTTTTAAAGATGTCAGAATGATTCGATTTACTGCCTGAACAACATTCATCACTGAGACTTACAGCCCACTTAGATTGGCAAGGCCAGGGCAGAACTCAAAATTGGTCTCTCTGTAGTCATGAAATCCTAGCAATGAATCAGTCAAATTCTCTGGGATTGTTTTTTTTTTCCTTGATAGTAGGGAGCCCAATTTTGAGTCACTTTACTTAGAGAATGAATGGTAGATGTTGTTGGGCATTATGCATGTATTCTTTGCCCAGCCATACTTGTAAGGCAATGCTTTTTTTTTCCTTTTCCAGAATGTACTTTAGATCTATTCGAACAGTGATTTCCTTTGCTGTGCTCTTGAAAGTTCTCTTCTGGTCTTGCCCTTAATCTTCTGCCAGTTTTTTTTCCTTCTCAGTGTAAGAAGTCAGAGTGCTTTTGTGGCTTTCAGTCTTGTCAAATTCCAAAAACTTTTTTGACTAAGTCTTTTCAGTGCCCACCAATTTTAAAAGATGGACTTTGTTTCCATAGTCTCTTCTCAGGTCTACTCTCTCGGTGATCTCTTCTTCTCTCGTGGATTCAGCTTATTCTCAGTGCAGGTAGCTCCCACATCTGCATACCCAGCCCTCACCTCTCTACTAAACTCCCATACCACATCACCAGCTGCCCACAGAACAACTCTACTGGATTCCCTAGGGCCATTTTAAACTCAACATGTTCCAAAACAGAGCTCATCATCTAACATCTTCCTGCTCACCCCCTCTTCTTCCAAACTTTCCTGTTTCTCTTGAAGATACCACTATACTTCCAGTCACAAAGTTTCACAATTTAGAAGTCAACTCTTCACACTCATCCTGCCTCCCAGTATCCTTGGCATATCCTTGCCACCACTTGGCAATAATTTGTGAAGTCTTGTCGATTCTGGCAGGAACAGTCTCTGCTTTTCCATGTATCTCTCTAGCACTTAACAACATATTTAACACATATTAAAGTGGAATGGGACCACAGGAAGTAGCAGGAGTGGGGAGCACAGATGATTAAGTGGGGAATAAAGTTAGAGAAATGGAGAGAGCCCTTTGCAGTTAAGTGTGGGGTTATGGTTGGTTTCAGTTCTCTTTTATCCAGTTAAGTTCTGATTCTTCCAGCTCCAAACCCAGAGGTCCATATATATATTCACAAAGGCTTTTCTGTGGTTTATAGGCTCTAAGGTATCTCTCTGTCTCACAGGCCCAGACACCTCACAATAATTCTTGATGTGGTTGTTTGCTGTTATTTATCAAAGCAGCATCATATACATAGTAACACCACCACTGATAATGATAGCAGTACTTTCCATCCAAATCAGGACTTTTAGTATGAGTATCTGTTTTTGTAACATAGTCATAAATTGTGTGTGTCAAAAATTATTTGAAGGACTCCTTTTTTCATGTGTCCTTGGTTTTTACAAACTACCTAAGCATGCATATCTCAGTTTTATCTTGATCTTTTACCATTTTATAAAAGATGGGTCCCTTGCCTGGCATCGTAGTCCAACAATGCTTCCTTCTATTAGTAGTATCATTCCCATTGCCAGAGTCTCAAGTTTCCTTCTGTGCTGTGCATAGTTAGTGAATCTGAAGTTTTCAGCTGTGTGGTAACATTCAGGTATCTCAGAATGGTTAGCAAGTAGATCCCTTGCACTGAGTTTAGTAAAAATTACTAGCACTTAATAGAATTAAAAAAAACTGTGTGCAGGTTTGTTTGGTCTTGACAGCTAAATAAAGACAAAATAAAATTCCGTAGTCCTTCAGAGGGTCCAGTTCAATTAAAAATATTGTTAGCACAGGTGTTGGGATTTGTCCCTGTAGAACTACCATAAGAGGGTTGGTTGATATGTAATTTATTAACCAAAGCTTCTTTTGCTAATGCTTAAGCTTGCAGGAAGCTAGTGTGAGCACAAATATTTATCATACACCGGATAGGCAGTGAAGACCTTGCTTTTTTGTTGCAAAATGAGGAATAATCTCATGGAATTTGAAGTCAATGTGTAAAACTTGTCATTTCCCCTGTTTAATAAAAGAGTTTCTTTTTTGTTTTGTTTTGTTCCCTTTCTCCTCTTCCTCCTCTTCTCCTCCTCTCAGCTCCCCCACCCCCACTCTCTTCTATCCTCTCTTCTAATGGCCTCTCTCACCGCCTTTCCTTCTTTCCTCAGAGCTTTTATCTAGATTAGGAATGAAATGGATTTACAAAATTTACAAATGGTCTGTCTCATTTCCCCAAACCTTCTTAAAAATGCAAACCTAAATTTTTGGATGAGAAAAATATTGAAATTAGCATTAACCAATACAAATGGTCGGATTTTTTCATAGTAGTTAACAATTAATTACATTTCTGTAGCAAACCTCATGGTATTGTATATAGGGGGAAATGGTGATATTTCAAGGTGTTATTCAACCGCATCCTGGGGCTTATAGCTCTGCTTTGTCATTTAGTTTAATTTTCAACAGAATAAAATGGTGTAGGGATAAATTAATGCAGACTATTGAGAGGCTAGCATGTGGTTCTGAATGGTAAAGTGTTTTGGGCCAAAGCAGATTAACCTAAGTACAGAAACCAAAGTAGATTGTTAAAAATGATGAGAACTCAGCTTCCATGGGAATTTTGTCACAAATTCCTCCTGAATGCTCCTTAATGTTTGGATGGCTTGTTGTAGTTAAAATATGGAAGGTCTGTAGAGGTCATGGAATCAATATCTGCCATCATTTACATATGGGGCTAGTATAAAGTGACCCTGGAATTCGCAGAGAAAATTACCCAGGGACTGAAGGGTATTTTCGTCTTACATGTCCAAGAGGAACTTCATTTTGTTGTCCAAGTGATGCCCTTGCCCTTGAGCTGTCTTTAGTTTTCAATTCAAAATGAATGTCTCATCTTTATTCCAGAACTTTTCTACCACATAATATTTTCAAGGGATGTCTCAAATCATTGTTTACATTTTTTATAATGGCCCCTAAGATTCCTTTTGCTGGCTTCCATTTCTTCTTACCACCCTCCTTCCTAGCCAAAGAAGAATTCCTTTCTTCTTTTTCTTTTTGTGATATACTTTCTCCAAGACCTTTTTATCAGATGTTCTTAACATGGACTCACTTTTATTTTCTGATTTTGCCCTGTATTTCTCTCTTTGAACATTTGTGGAAGTAGATAAAGGTAAGACATATGAATTTAGATGCTTCTTTAATTTGTTCCCCCTTTTTAACCATACAATTCTGTACTAAATGTGGTTTTCCCCATTTTTTGGTAAATGTTAATTCTTTTTGCTGCATGTGAGCAGATAATAAGTACATATTAGTCAGCCTATAAGCACTTATCAAGCATTTACTGTGTTCTAGGTACTGTCCTATGTACTGGAGATACATACAGAAAAGAAAAAAATGGTTTTCCCATTCAAGGAACTCACTTTCTAACAGGGAAAACAACATGCAAACAGCTATGTACATTGATGATAATAATCAATGATGTTTCCATGCCTTCTCATCCTGAGGAGCCTTCATTTTAACCAACCATCTCTTTATACTTGCAGTGATCTTAAAGGTCCATGGCATCATATATGTATAGAATGGATACATTTTTGTGGTTTTTAGCACTGTTTTTTTCCAATTTATTGGTCATTTTTGTTTCTATATCATGTTCATATCCAGGTATATCTTTGCCCTATTCAGAGAGTCATTTCTTATAACAAGGAATAAATAAAAAATAGAGAGGAAAAAGTTCAGCATCACCAACCAGCCCATCACTGAAGCCTGCCAGTCCAGTATATAGTCAGTGTTGCAGGTCCCTGCAAAGAAGGCAGAAATGTATTTTTTCCATGTCTTCTTTGGGGTTAAGTTTGCGTCTCATAATTTCTCTGTATTCTGTTTTGTTTGATATTTCCATTTCCATTGTCACATTCATTTTGCATATGTATTTTTTCTGCTTCTCCTTACTTTCCCATGCATGAATTCATATACATTTTCCAAACTTCTCTGTATTCTTCATATTCATTCTTTCTTATGTTGTTCTAATATGTCATTACTTTAAAATGCTACGGTTTAAGCATATCTGAATTCTCTAGATTCTCCCTTGTGTCCTATTCTTCACTACCACACAAAGTACCGCTATAAATATTCAGGTGTATATGGAATCTTTCTTTCTGGCTTTGATCTCCTTGCTAAGCAGCAGTTGCCACCATTTACAAGGTTTTCAGTTAGAATATAGTAACAAATGCCAGTTTGGCTAATTACTACTGTGTTTGTAAATAAAATTCCGATATGGTTTTCTGTAACTATTTTCAGGTCACTTGGTGTCTGCTTCATCTTTTCACACTTTAATAAACTAAGAGAAAGATGGAGAACATTAGATATCCAACTGTAATTTAGCACTGTCAAGATTAAGGAGGGGATTATGGTCATTAAGAGCAAAATGGCTTCATTTATGGACTGAGAACAATGAGGGCCATCAATAAACCACTTTCTGGCTCTATAATTGTGTGTAAATCTAACAAACTAATTTTCTTTGATTCTTGAGGGAATGAGTGTTAGACAACTTTGGAAAGTATATTTCTTTTATCTCCCTTAAATTTTATCATTAAAATCCTAAGTGGATGGATGTTTATGTGTGTTGATGAATGTAATAGAGCCATTCTAGGTGAATTGATCTTTTATTTATAAGCACACAAGCAATTTTCTGTCTTGGCCTATCATTTTATTATCGAGAGCATTAGGATTAGAAATATTACTTAGGTGATCTGTTGCTGATGCCATTGAATGTCACAAAAGTCATTCCTTTCAGGCATGTTGTCACCTTGTGAAATTACCAACCAAATGGAAATTTCTTTTCAGAGGACTGGAGAATGAAGGAAGTGGTTATGTGAAGGTTTTACCAAGACTGAATCTCAAAGCATCATAGGATTATAGGTTTAGAGGTGAAAGGGGCCTTAGAGGCCATCGAGTGCAAGTCCTTCATTTTACAGAAGAGGAAACTGAGTCCCCAAGAGCTTAAGTGTTTTACCCAGGTTCACTTAGGAGGAGCTGGAAGTGGTATTTAATCTTGGGTCTTCCTGACCACAGGGTCCAGCATGCTATTCACTATGGCACCTAGTTGTTGAAAACTTGTGCTCATTGAGCACTGTCCTTGGGTTCATGTTAGGAGCCCTGCTGTTTCTAATTAGTACTCATTAGAAATAGGAACTTCAGATTCCCAGTCTGGATTCTTGCTTCCTTTTTGAAGCAAGAAAATAGACCAGAGAAGTGTTGGAAACTGGAGTGTTCTTAATCTTTTCATGGTGAATGAACCTGCTGTAGGGTGATGTCGTCTTTCAAAGGTGTGAGATTCAGCAAACTCAAGGCATCAGTCTGATTTTCTCCTTAGTTTTGAATGTATGTTTTTAATTTCATAGACAAATCACCCTTCCCCTCCCAAAGGGAGGATTTCAAAGTGACTGCAGAATTCAGACTACTGCAATCCATACTCTCCTCCCATGTTGAATTAAAAGTAGAATAAAGTTCATCTCACCCTAGCTGCCTAGTTGGAAATGAGAGAAACCTTGTTGGAGTCAGAGGTTGAACAGGACAAGAGTTGTCCCTCTTAGAAGGGGGCGGTAAATTCTGCTTTGCTCGGCACAGTACTGTGGGCGATACAGGAAGAGCACCAGAAAGAACTACCTTTCCTCAAGGGGCTCGTATTCTGGGGTACACTTTAAATAACTCGAGTTACATCAGACAGTAGAGAATC
This sequence comes from Trichosurus vulpecula, assembly GCF_011100635.1. NCBI lineage: Eukaryota > Metazoa > Chordata > Mammalia > Diprotodontia > Phalangeridae > Trichosurus > Trichosurus vulpecula. The sequence goes on along the minus strand of NC_050582.1, from coordinate 10,950,219 downwards.
AACTGGGAAATTGTGTTGTTTAGATGCCAAGAGTTCAGAGAAGAGAAAGTTAGAATGCCAATGTGATGGCAGGACTGTATTGCTTTCCTAAGTGTTATAGATGAGTGAGTGATGTTTCAGGAACACATTGGGCTGTGTATGTGTCATTAACAGCAGTATGTCCTGGAGAATAGCTGGTAAAATCTAAGTCTATCAAAATGAATACTTTGATATGAAATATGCAGTGTAATTAAAAACATGTTGGTGCTTGTTACTAAAGGGTAAACAATGAGCTTGCATTTTGGAGCCTAGAATGTAAATATGCAGGTGCAGGCTATCAGAATCTGTATTTGTTTCACTGCATATGGCCAGGTGTAGTTATGGGCATTATGGATAGTCATTTGCCCTTATGTTTAAAATTTTCCACTGATTTCTGTCATAGATAGACAGACATGTATCATTAAAATCTTAGAACACTGTATAAATGCTTGCTATCATATGTACAGGAATGTATCCATGTATACATCTATCCACTCACCTCATGTTTGATATGAAGACATGGTAAATGGGTACCCAAATGAATCTGTAATCTCTTTTATGTGGGTTTTCCTTCCATCAACCCAGATGACAACCCATCCACATGAGGCCATCTATGTCTGCCCACTTCTGGTCATGGTCTCCCAAGAATTCATCACAGAGCACAGGTGCACTTAGCACACTGGGAGTCTCCCATGTAGTTGGTATTTGACAGATCTGCCTTCTGTCTTGCTCATACAATCCCTTGGTAACTTTACTTTTCCTTGATTGTGCGACCTATTCAGACCCCTGCTCCCACAAACACCTGTCTGTATCTTTCCATGGAAGATATCTGCCTTTTTAAAATTCTTCACAGACTCGAGTTCTCTATAGTATTTCATTGTGTAAATAACTGAAATCTTCTAGAATAAAACTAGTTGCTGTAACCTTGCTAAATACCTAGCCATCTTCCTCAACAGTACTGATTAGATACTCATAGTATGCACAAGATTTGCTAAATGAGTGAAAAAACAGATGAATGTAACATGCATGAAATGGATCTAGTGAGGTTTTCCCCCGAGTTCTATCAGTGTAGGATTAATGGGAATTTCATACAATTTACCGTTAGTAAATCAAGGTCTTTCCATGTTGGACAGTTGCTTGTGGTTCATTGATTGATTCAGCAAATGTTACTAGAAAACTTCCCATCTGTTAGGCACTGTGAGGAACAAACAGTACTATTGCCCTGAAGGAGCTTACAGAGAGATTGGTTTTTCTTTGGCAGGGTAGTTGAGAAAGATTTAACCAAGATGACTCTCACTAATAAAATGCTTTCATGAAGTCCTCAGAAATGTGTCTTCGTGTGTACCACCTCTTCAGATGCTATGGCCTGTCAAATGTCTGAGACAAGTAGCAGATGGCTTTCCAATAGAACTCTCTGGGGTGGTGGAACTCGGGGATCATGTCTTTTTAAGAAAGCAACTAAATAACCCACCCCATTTTCTTAGACTCAGATAGGCTTGACTGTAATGCTCAGCCAAGCTGACCTCAAAATTTAAATCTGTGCTTCCAAACCATTGCTAGACAAATTCCTGAATCCTTTAATCGTGTTCATTATCAAATTATGACCCCGAATTTTACATAGAGAGATTCACTTTGTTTCAGGGAGTCAGAAATCACCTTCGTGCCTCACAGTAAAACCTTTGGGCTGCAATAAAAACAAAGTTACAGGAACTAAAATTATTGTGTTAATGTGTTAAGTTCTTTAGGGACGTTAGAAACCAGGGAAATACTGTTTTCATCAGGAGAATGAGTTCCTGTAGAAACTGAAACTATTGGTGTCGTGTACAAAAGGCATGAAAAAATAGCATTTGCCAACTTTGCTTGTTGCTTTGGCACTACTCATTACTGTGCACTTACTTTGTTTCTTTCTAGGATCATGCCCTTTATTAGGCAGCAATATTCTACTAATGGAGAAACGAAAATGAGCAATTTACAATTATGTAAATAAGACAGCGTTTTTTCTATTTCGGAAAAGTATTAGAGAGAGTTTTTTCCCTCTAAATGAATGAAATCTCAAGTAAAATTAGAATCTCTGTACCTCTCCACTCATTAAAGGGTGACAGTAGTCACAATTTGCAAAGTAAAAAACCTGTGGAGACACCATAAAATAAGATTATCTTAGCAGAATTGAGATTTCTTTTCCTATACCATGCTAAAAATGTAGCTGAGAGCTGTTGTTTATAAGATCAATGAGGGTTCTGTGCATGAAATGTGATTTGCATACTTGATGAATTGATCTAAATTATAACTCAGAACATACAGTAGGAGAAAGAAGCACTATTCCCACCCCGTCCATATAAGTCAAACCAAGTTGGCATGTTTACCAACGTCTCCTGAAAACATCCTTAGTTCATCCCCCATGTGGCAAGCTGTTCAATTGTTCTTTGGTTGTGTCCAGCTCTTCGTGACCCCATTTGGAGTGTTCTTGGCAAAGATACTGGAGTGGCTTGCCATTTCCTTCTCCAGCCCATTTTACAAATGAGGAAACTGAGGCAAACAGGGTAAAGTGACTTGCTCAGGGTCACACAGCTGGTAAGTATCTGAGGCTGGATTTTCACTCAGGAAGAGGAGTCTTCCTGACTCCAGGCCTGGCACTCGACCCATTGTGCCACTTAGCTGCCATGCATTTTAGTAGGAGTACCTATTTCATTGGTGACCAACTTTATCTCTGTCAGGGATGTCACAGCTATTTGTCCATGCATTTGGGACCTCTGTCTTAGACTCCTCTAGTGGGTTCTATAGGCGACTGCCTTTAATGGCTATCTTCAAATTTGGGGGAAATGAATAGAGCTGCTGATTTGTGTTAGAATAGTGACCATCTCTAGGAGATTCTAACCATCCTTAGTAGTATGTTGAATTTGGAGGCATTTACGAGTAGAATTTACAGATTTATTTTTAATCCATAAAGTGTGAATGTGATAGCATGATGAATCAGTGTTCGAGAAAAATCAATTTGGTAACAATATATAGAAGATGGATCAGGGAAGAAAGATCCATTAGAAGGCTATTGTGATAGCTGAAATGTAAGGCCATGAGGGCCTGGCCAGAGTAGTGGCAATGAGAAGAGAAAGGAAAGGAAGAATTGGTGAGCTTTAGTAACCGACTGCATAAAAGGGGAAGAGTTTAGGGAGGGGTGCAGAGGAGGAAGAGAAGCCAACAGAAAAAAAGAGAAGGGCAGCCCCTTAAACCTCTCAGGTATGTTGGATAAGAGAAGACACTTGGCTTTGGGCTGGGAGAAGCATTCTCATTCATTCTGGAAGCCAGGACTGTGCTGAGCACTGAGTGGAAGACAGAGACAAAAGCAGAAGTGTCCCTGCCTACAGAGAGCTTATATCCGGCTTTGGGGAAACGATCAAGCAACAAGCCTTTATTAAGCAACTTGCACATGGTCGATGTTGTTGTGTAGACACCGGGATGTTTTGGGAAAAAGGAAAGGAGAAACCAGGAGCAAAGAAGCCCCTGATTTCACAGCTTGATTTTGAAAATGACTTGGTTTTCCATCTCCTTGTAACTCATGTAGTCAATATAATTTCAATACTACTAACATGTTCTTATAATAAAGTGTTCTTATTACTAATTGAGGGATATATTTCCTTAAGCATCCTTTGAAAACAGCAGTAATAGTAATAATAATAATACTAACCAGCATCTACATGGTGCTTTAAGGTTTGCAAAGTGCCTTACAAATACCATCTCCTTTGATGCTCATAGCATCAAATTTATCACAATTTTACATATGAAGAAACTGAGGTTGGGGGAAAGCTAAATGACTTGCCCAGAGTCACATAGCTAGTAAGTATGTGAAGAGGGATTTGAACTCAGGTCTTCTGACTCCAAGCCCAGCATTCCATCCTCTGCCCTACCTGACTGCCCCCAGATTCTGAAAAGAAAAGTCTTAAGGTAACCTCATGATGAAGATGAAGGTAATAATGATTCTAGAGTAAGTGAGTATCTATTAAGCACTTATTTTGTGCCAAGCACAGTCCCTGGCCTCATTCTGATGAAGTTCCAGAAAGCATAATGGTGTGGGGCCATGGCCAGGAGACTGGGGGAGCCCCACTGAGGCCAAATGACACGCCTGTCAGAGGTGTGGGGGTGGGCTTAGGGTCAGGACCTGGGCTACAGTGGAATCAAGTTGAGGTGGTTGAGAATGTTGGATTTGTCCCCCACTTGATGTGGTATAATTTCAGGCCAAATTCCTTAAATCACATAGGTCATGCCTGGAAACTGAATACCGTCTGGACTATGTAGCGTACTTTTGCAGGTGCACTCATTATTTTAGACTCTTATCGATTAAATTACTATTACAAACATACCTACTCCCAGAAAACTAGAAAAGATAATTAGCTCACAAACATATGCAGATTACACTTAGGGAACAGCTTACTCCCCTGTTATTAATATAAAGACATTTTCTTTTACTATATTTTATACTCATAACTAGAGAATGTGTTCTTGCCTCATTTAAATAAGGGATGTATAGGTAAATGATCTGTATATAATAAGGGCACCTAGGTGGCATAGTGAATAGACTGCTGGGCCTGGAGTCAAGAAGACCTGAGTTCCAATCTGGCCTCAGACACTTACTAGCTAGGTGGTCCTGGACTTGTCACTTCATCCTGTTGGCCTCAGTTTCTTCATCTGTAAAATGAGCTGGAGAAGGAAATGGCAAACCACTCCGGTACCTTTGCCAGGAAAGCCCCAAATGGGGTCATAAAGAGTTGGACATGACAACTGAATGACAATAATGTATATCCTTTTGAATGTCATCATGGCACCTGGTGCATTTAAGGACCAAAGAAGCCAGTGACTTCATAGTTCTAGTTACAAGACTCCTTGTTTTGCCCATCTCCTTGAAACTCATGTATTCAATATAATTTGAATAATAGAAATGTATTCCTACAATAAAGTGTCATTTGCTGTTAGAAAGTATTACCATTTCAGCTTCACTGAGAGATTCTGTAGCATACATGCTGAGAATACTAAAATCAAAATGTTTTCAAGATAGTTTTCCAGATTCTATCCCCAAGAGTCTGTATACAAGTTTTCTTTCTTTTAAATTTATTTATTTAATATATTTAGTTTTCAGCATTGATTTTCACAAGAGTTTGAATTACAAATTTTCTCCCCATTTCTACCTTCCCCCCACTCCAAGACGGCATATATTCTGGTTGCCCTTTTCCCAGTCAGCCCTCCCTTTGGTCACCCCACTCCCCTCCCATCCCCTTTTCCCTTCCTTTCTTGTAGGGTAGATAAATTTCTATGCCCCATTGCCTATGTATCTTATTTTCTAGTTGCATGCAAAACTTTTTGTTTTTGTTTTTGAACATCTGTTTTTAAAACATTGAGTTCCACATTCTCTCCCCTCTTCCCTTCCCACCCACCCTCCCTAAGAAGTCAAGCAACTCAACATAGGCCACATGTGTATCTTATGTATAACCCTTCCACAATAGTCATGTTATGAAAGACTAACTATATTTTGCCCCTTCCCAACCCATCCCCCTTTATGGATTTTCTCCCTTGACCCTGTGCCCTTTCGAAAGTGTTTGTTTTGGATTATCTCCACCCCCATCTGTCCTCCCCTCCATCATCCACCCTTTTTTTTCTTCTTCCCTCTTCTTTCCTGTGGGGTAAGATACCCAACTGAGTATGTATGGTATTCCCTCCTCAGGCCAAATCTGATGAGAGCAAGGTTCACTCATTCCCCCCTCACCTGCCCTCTCCCCTCCTCCCACAGAACTGCTTCCTCTTGCCACCTTTATGCGAGATAATCCACCCCATTCTGTCTCTCCCTATCTCCCTCTCTCAATATATTCCTCTCTCATCACTTAATTTCATTTTATTTCTTTTAGATATCATCCCTTCATCTTCAACTCACCCTGTGTCCTCCCTCTCTCTCTCTCTCTCTCTCTCTCTCTCTCTCTCTCTCTCTCTCTCTCTATATATATATATATATATATATATATATATACACACACACACACATACATACATATATACGTACATACACATTCACTTATGTATGTATATACATAAACATATATATATGTGTGTGTATATATATATATATATGCATATTCCCTTCAGCTACCCTAATGGTGAGGTCTCATGAATCATACACATCATCTTTCCATGTAGGAATGTAAACAAAACAGTTCAACTTTAGTAAGTCCCTAGCAATTTCTTTTTCTTGTTCTTTTTCTTGATTACCTTTTCATGCTTCTCTTGATTCTTGTGTTTGAAAGTCAAATTTTCTATTCAGCTCTGGTCTTTTCACTGAGAAAGCTTGAAAGTCCTCTATTTTATTGAAAATCCGTATTTTGTCTTGGAGCATGATACTCAGTTTTGCTGGGTAGGTGATTATTGGTTTTAATCCTAGCTCCATTGACCTCCGGAATATCATATTCCAAGCCCTTCAATCTCTTAATGTAGAAGCTGCCAGATCTTGGGTTATTCTGATTGTGTTTCCACAATACTGAAATTGTTTCTTTCTGGCTGCTTGCAGGATTTTCTCCTTGATCTGGGAGCTCTGGAATTTGGCGACAATATTCCTAGGAGATTTCTTTGTGGGATCTTTTTGAGGAGGCAATCAATGGATTATTTCAATTTCTATTTTGCCCTGTGGCTCTAGAATATCAGGGCAGTTCTCCTTGATGATTTCTTGAAAGATGATATCTAGGCTCTCTTTTTGATCATGGCTTTCAGGTAGTCCAATAATTTTTAAGTTATCTCTCCTGGATCTATTTTCCAGGTCAGTGGTTTTTCCAATGAGATATTTGACATTGTCTTCCATTTTTTCATTCCTTTGGTTCTGTTTTATAATATCTTGATTTCTCATAAAGTCACTAGCTTCCACTTGCTCCTATCTAATTTTTAAGGTCATATTTTCTTCAGTGGTCTTTTGGACCTCCTTTTCCATTTGGCTAATTCTGCCTTTCAAGGCATTCTTCTCCTCATTGGCTTTTTAGAACTCTTTTGCCATTTGAGTTAGTCTATTTTTTAAGGTGTTGCTTTCTTCAGTATATTTTTCAGTATTTTTTTGGGTCTCCTTTAGCAAGTCATTGACTTGTTTTTCATGGTTTTCTCGCATCCTTCTCATTTGTCTTCCCAATTTTTCCTCTACTTCCCTAACTTGCTTTTCCAAATCCTTTTTGAGCTCTTCCATGTCCTGGGACCAGTTCATGTTTTTCTTGGAGGCTTTTGTTGTAGGCTCTTTGACTTTGTTAGCTTCTTCTGTCTGTATGTTTTGGTCTTCTTTGTCACCAAAGAAAGAATCCAAAGTCTGAGACTGAATCTGGGTGCATTTTCGTTGCCTGGCCATGTTCCCACCCAACTAACTTGACCCTTGAGTTTTTCAGTGGGGTATGACTGCTTGTGGAGTGAAGAGAACTGTATTCCATGCTTGGGGGGATGCGCCAGCTCTGCCTCACCAGCATTCCTCCTTCCCCAAGAACCCCCAACCCGGACTGGACTTAGATCTTCAGCAGGCTCTTTCCTCCTGCTCTGATCTGCCGCTTAATTCCTCCCACCAGGTGGGCCTGGGGCCAGAAACAACTGCAGCTGTACTTCTGTAGCTGCACCACCTCTGCTGTCCCTGGGGCAGTAGCCGAACAGTGAACTCCTTCCACTCCCTCCACTCCCGTGGCTTTTCCCACTAACCTTCTCTGTTGTCTTTGGTGTTTGTGGGTTGAGAAGTCTGGTAACTGCTGCAGCTCACTGATTCAGGGCGCTAGGGCATGCTCTGCCTGGCTTCTGGTCTGGTTGGTCCGCGCTGCTCATCCTGGGCTCTGCTCTGCTCCCAGCTCTGTGTGGGATAGACCTCACCCAAAGACCATCCAGGCTGTCCTGGGCTGGAGCCCTGCTTCCCTCTGCTATTTTGTGGGTTCTGCAGTTCTAGAATTGGTTCAGAGTCATTTTTATAGGTTTTTGGAGGGACTCAGCGGGGAGTTCACGCTAGTCCCTGCTTTCCAGCTGCCATCTTGGCTCCGCCCCAATTCTCTCTGTGTACAAGTTTTGATGTTGGCAATATACATTCACCAAAGCAATGATGCAATCTTGTTCTGCTTTTCTACTGACCTAAATTAGTATGTTACATTTACATTAAATGTATGCTTGCGGTCAATGAGAAAAGAAGTAATTCTTGTTAATACTTTACATAGAACTTGTTACTCTTTAAAGAGGCCTCATATCCATAATGTCTCCATGATTGCACTGGGTAAGTTTATCACCTTTCACATTATATTTTTTTCTCTTCTTATTTTCCCTTCTCTCTCCCTACCTGGAACATTTGAGCATTCCTGGGACTTAGTTCAGCCTAAGCTGTCTCTATCTTTGGTAACTGCTTGACTAATGCTTGAGTTTTCTCTTTCTCTTGACAACATCCTTAAGAAGTGGCACATTCTATGGGGTCTCTTTACTTGGACCATTTGCTCTTCTCCATCCCAAAGATTATTTCATCTGTTAGGGCTACACAGTAGTGTCTATAACTTTGTAACTCCATGAATTTAATCACCAAACATTTATTAAGAGCCTTGTCCTAAAACCACATTGTGTTATGATTAAACAGCTATTTCTTTTTCAAGTGGTTTGTCTCTGTGGGAAATGCTTGGTCATTCTAAAGTATCACAGAATTTGAGAGTTGAATGGGACCTCAGTGGCCATCAAGTCCCAATTCAGACACAAAAGGAATCTATCACAGTCTCAAAGGAAAATGCAAAACTGGCTGTGAGAGAACTGCTTCTTCCTTCCCGACCAGTTGCTCTGCTTGCTTTAGGAACATCATTCCCCTAGGCCCCTAAGTATCCTTGGGTACAACCTTCCCTCTTTGCAGCTTCCTTTTGTGGGTTTTCTTCTCCTATTAGATTGTAAACTCCTAGAAGTCAGGGGCCATCTTTCTTTTTCTTACTTGAAACCCCTGCACTTAACACAGTGATGAATTCATGATATGATAGGTGTTTGATAAATGTTTGTTGACTATTGACATTATTAGTTGGTGTTTCTTTCATGTGTTTTTTTTTAAATCAAGTAATTATCTTGACTTTGCCACTTAACTGTTGATCAGGTACTGGGTGATTTTTGATAATCTGCATTCTGTATTTGAGTGTCATTTTAAATGGGGGTATCTCATCTTAGCTACCTGTATGTTTTAGATCAATGTTGAAAAATGCTAGTTGGTCTTAGGAGAATGACATTTTGGGGCTGTATTAGACAAAAGCAACAAATCTCCAATTACAAATATACTTTAGCATATGCACAATATAAATTTGCTGTAAAAGGTTTTTCTATCAATCCTTTTCTGGGAGGAATATATTGTTATGTTATGTGTAAGGGGCTATATGGTGTAACCAGCATTTATATAGCATTTTAAGGTCTGTGAAGTACTTTGACATGTATTATCTCATTTTGTCCTTACAACAATCTTCAAAGGGTTGTTGTCTTGCAGTTCTTCTTGTGAAACTGTTCATATCTTATGACACCTTATCTCTTGGAGAAGGGCTCTTGATCATATACATACAGTTACACATCAATTCTTTATAGATTTTGAATGTTAGAGTTTTATCAAAGATATTTGTTGCAAAGATTTTTCTCTACCCAACAATATCTCTTATTATAGTTGCATTGATTTTGTTTATACAAAAGCTTTTAAATTTTATACAGTTGAAATAATTTATCTTTTATACTCATTTGTATCCTTTGTATAGATCACTATAAATATGAAATATCTCTCCTCTCCTGTTTTTTTTTAATGATGTGACCTTTTCTATTCAAGATGTTGGTCTAAACCTATTTTCTGATATTTGCTTTGCAATTTTTCCACTAGTTATTGTTGAATATGTCTGTATTTGGGGATTTATTAAACAATGGTTGCTGTGTCCAATTCTTTCTGGGTCTTGCTTAGTGTTTTCCACTGATCTTCTTTTCTGTTTTGTAACTAGTAGTCACTAGTTTTGATGATTACTGTTTCATAAAGTCCTTTGAAGTGTGATCATATGTATTAGATAATGTTTAAGATTTCTTGCATTTCTACCATTTTGTGATTCTATGATATCACACTAATAATTATTTTTGATTATCTACTGTGTGCAAGGCACTATCTAACAGCACTTCTAGCTTTGGGTGAATCACTTTATTTCTGTTCTTTCTGAATTGTCATCCATGAAATGTTTTGTACCATTTAAAGAATTCAAAGAATCTTTGAATAAGTTGAATATAATATGTTGATTTTTCCACCCCTGCAGTGCTTGAGAGTCTTTGGCCTTTTTAATCCTCCTTACTTTGGGTAACTTTATCCCATCTTTCTGGATGAATACAGTTTTTCTTTTTCTTTTTGATTACTTTTGATCAGAGTTACTTTATACATTACACCCAAGTGTCTCTGGCCATCCATCCCTTGTTTCTTCGATTATGTTTCTGACCTCCTTTTGAGTCTTTGCAGAAGGACATAGTAAAGAGGCTTAGTTAAAAGCTCTGCAAAAATGGCATTACTCCTATTTTTCTTGTCCCCTTTTCCTTTCCCACTTTACTCATTGTCTCTAGCTTTTAATGTAGAGCCTGCATCTGGATTTTACTTCATTTGGAGAAACAGAAGAGTTTTCAAGCCACTGTTGAGGTTTATTTTGGACACAGCCTAAGGTTTACCTCATGTTTTCTTTTCTAGATATTGCTGTAGATAATTTTCTCACACATTTTTAAAGGTTCATTTCTACCTCTCTTACCTCCTCCCATGCCTATGATGAGACAGCTGTATCAGATTAGTAGTAGCAGTGGTAGATTGAAAGGTTAGCCAGCATCTTTTCATTTGGTGAGGCAATGAAGTGTTTCTCTTGTTTTCAGGTTCACCTGTGCCAGGTTACAGTCCAGCGTCTCCTGTTCAGGCAATATCTCGGGAGCGTTTACATTACAGTGAACAAACAAACAAACATTGGGCTAGAAGGAAAGCCAAAATAAATGACCCTAGATCTGACACCTTCCAACTTTAAATCCAATGCACTCTTTTGCCTTCTTATTATAGGACCCATATTGGCACTTCTCAAAGAGTCATGCTTCTTTTACCCCTAGAGAGCCAGACTTTGCCATTTTCTGATTCTCCAAAAGAAAAAGGGATGTGTTTTGCCTAGGGTATTATTTGGTGTGCTCCACATGGTCTCAGAATAGCAGAATCTCAGAGCTGGAAGGGAAGTAAAAGCTGTCTGGTCCAATCTGTCCTAGAACAAGAGTATTCTCTAACATTCCCAAAAAGCCATCATCCAGCCTTTGCTTCAAGAACACCAATGAAGGGGAATGCATGACTTCCTCAGGGAGCTGTTCCACTTGGTAAGAACTCTAATTTTTGGAAACTTTTCTTACTTCAAGCCTAAATCTTCCTCTATGTGACTTCATCCCAGCAGCACAATTAATAGAATTCTGGATTTAGGCACTGAACATTTATTAAGTGCTTATTCTGTGTCAGGCGCTGAATTCAAAACCTGCCTTAGACACTTACTGATGTACTCTGGTATGTCCAGGTAGAAATGTCCAACAGACAACTGGTGATATGGGACTGGAGTTCTCTGTGTGTATGTGTGTGTGTGTGTGTGAGAGAGAGAGAGAGATACATATACATCTACACATATGTATAAACTTAGGATTCATCTTTCTAGAAATGATAAAGCCACGGGAGCTGATAAGGTCACGAAAAAAGGTAAAGAGAGAAAAAGATGGTATACTCATATTCAAGGGGCCAGACACACATGTTGATCCTCCAAAAGAGACTGAGGAATAGCTAATTAACCAACAAACATTTATAAAGTGCCTACTGTGTTCCAGGTACTATCATGGAAGCCAGGGTAGGAAAATATCCAGGAGAGAGGAGATAGCAGTGTCAGAAACAGCAGGTGAAGACCGAGTTAAAGGTCATTAAAATTAGTAGCCATACAGGTTGAATTTTCAGTTGAATAGTAGAATCAAAAGCTAGATAAAAGGAGTTGATAAATGAATGGGAATTTAGGGAATAAAGATAATGAATGTAGATAACTTTTTCCGAGGAGTTTGCCTGTGAAAGGGTGGAGAAATATAGAAGGTTTGAGGTGGGTGACAAGGTCAAGTGACTTCTTTCTTTATTTGAAGAGAATAGTAAGAAATTTACCTGGGCTTGTTTGTACTCAGCAAAGAGCCTGTGATAAAGATACTGTATTGATGATTCAAGTTGTTAGAAAGTTCCTAGACCTAGAGGAATCTGGAGGGGATGGAAGGAGTTAGGGCACAAGAAAGGTTGACCCTGACAGGGAGAATAGCTACTTTTTCCTCCAAGACAAGGAAAAAAGGAGAGTGGGGAAGGGAAAGGGGGATGTGGTGGGGATTTGGGTAGAAGGCATGTTCACATTAACCTTTATTTCCTTGGAAGAAATAGGAAGTAAAGTCCTGTGTTGAGAGGGACCAGAGACACAATGGTGTGAGGCTAAAAAAAGAAGAAAAAGTTAGGAATAGAACAGGGGGAAGCAGAATAGAGAATCCAGCTGTTTCACTATGGCTGGCTTCTGGATTGCTATCCTGAATATTTCATTTTTCTGCATTTAAGCAGGGAAATTTATGTTAGATATGTTATATGATTTGTAATTTGATTAAGAATTGCACTGTAAGAAATGATGAATATGATGAACTAGTGCAAAATAACGTTAGCAGAACCAGGAAAACAACACTGCTGTGATTGCCACAATGGACAATAACATAGCAATCATGGTTGAATGCTGTGAAATTTCAGGGGCCAAACTTGGGCCTACTGAAGATTTAGGAGAAGACATTTTCCGATTCTTCTTTTTAGGGACAGTCCATGTGGAATACTAAATATAACATCAGATATTTTTGGATATGTTGGTTAGTTTTATGGAATTTTTTTCTTCTTTTTAAATTCTTTATTGTAAGGACTGCTTCCCTGCTATAGGGTGAGGAAAGTGATACATTGGGAAATATAGAGGTTAATGAAAACAAAAAAACATTAAAATGTATTTTTAAAAAGAATTGATTAGTTTCAAGAATGTGTTAGTTTTTAGTTGTTTGCACATTAAGGATGATGATGGATTGAGTTGTAGGATCATGGAATCTTAGAATTTAGAGTTGGATAGGATTGTAGAGGTCATCACTTTACATGTAAGCAATCTGAAGCCTGGAGGGAATTGATTTGCCCAAGTTCACATAGGCAATAAACAAATAGGAGAGCTTGAAGTCAGTTTCTTTCTCTTTCTTACACATTTCGTGCTGGTTAGTCAATATATGAAATATACTAGTTAAAATATTTAAATGAGTCTTGAGTGATGACCCATTTTTAAAGGCAATCTTAAAACTATAATAATAATTTTAAAACTTAAAAATAGATAAAATATGCCCCCCAGACCGGAAAGCAAACCTGGGAGTACTTCACTGGAACTCCTGCCCTGGGGCTGGCAACGCTGATTGAGAATTGCCTGCTCTGTATAGGACTAGCTCTAATCACACTTTTCTTCATCCCCTGGCTATCTCCCTACCAGCTGTGATGCTACCATGTCATTACTTTCTGTGTGAGGCCCCTCCGCCTTCCAGTTCTGGAACCATAATTAAATCTGTTCTGTCATTGACCTTGGAGAGGATGTGTCACTTTTCTCCTCTGTGACTCTACTCCCCATCCCTTTGGCTTTCCAGACCAAAGTATCCTTCCCTGAGCACCATGACCATCAATTGTCTCCCTATATTAGAATATAAAATTCCCTGAGGACAGGAACTGTCTTAGTTTCTTTCTTTTTATCCACAGTGCTTAGGGTAATAACACTTACCATGTAGTAAATACTTAATGTATTTTTTATTCATTCTATTCTCTTCTTTTAAAAAAAATATCTTACAGGCTAAACAGAGGTTATATCCCATCCAATTATTCCAGCAACTATTTTTCCCTCCCTAACTTCTACTGAGAATTTCTTTCATTCCCTTCTATTCTTCTTTTAAAAGTGTGTTATGGGCTAACTAACCTTTGATGGCTAGCCTCACACCCTAACCATCGCATTTAAAGTTGATTCTTTGGGAAAATATTTTCTAAGTTTCCCCAAAATTGTCTTATAAATAAATATTTAGAATAATAAACCTCCTCCTAATTTAAACTGCCCATATATAGTATTCAATTCAGCAAGCATTTATTAAGCATTTGCTTAAGACATTGTGCATCATGAAGATAGTTACTACCAATAGGTTGCCAGCTAAATCCCTGTATACTTTTTCTAACAAGTTAAACCTATATGTGACTTTATATTTTGGCATAGACTTTTTTTGTTGCTCTTCTTGTCCAAGAAGTTCATATTGGCTATGTTCCTTTCTCCGTGTTCCTAATTGTGCTATTTTCAGCTCCCATTTTATAAAAAATTTTGCAAAATGTTCTTGGCAACACTTAAAATTTTTACCGCTAGTGGTGTTCTCCTAAAGTCAGAGAGATGCCATGCTCACCTTTGATTTGACAAGTGGAGACATTAGGATAGGATTATAATGAGGGAAATATGAACAGTTGAAAGACTGGCAAGCTAACTTTATTTAGAAAGACTGTCATGGCAGCCATTTCCTACAATCTCAAGAAAGAAACAAGTTGGAATATAACCTAGCCTCCATACGACTCAAGCGCAACTTGCCCCGTTAGAATGAGATCCACGTTGCATGGAAGAAAACAGACTAAAAGGGGTTTAGTGGTGAGACTAGACATGTCATGTGTCCTTAGTAGCCCTGCACATATAGGGTGAATTGGATTGAAGCTTCTACTTTTATACTCCCTTGCCATTGATGGCTTTGCGTTAAGACTATACATGAGAGAGAGATTTCAGTTTGAATTTTAGTCTTTGATTTTCAAATTCACACATACTGGTTGCTGCAGGCAGAATAAGAGTTTTCCCAGCAGTGTGCTGCACAATGCTGGTTTGCATTACTGAAAGAGATAGCAGATATAAGGCTGCCAAAGTTGCTTCCCTGCTCGTTATTATTGCTTTTCTTAGTTAAGATTGATGGCAAATGATTATTTGGTGATTTTCTAACTCTTCTTGTCCCACACTTACACAGTTTCCAATTGAGTCTGGTAATTAGCAAATCTGAAGAGTTTGAATAGTTGCTAAGGCTTTGCTTTAAAACCCAAACACTAAAATATGTTTAGTGAAATTAGTAGTAATAGGCCACAAATGCCCACTTTCCTGTTATCTCATTAAATTCTCTGATTTCATCTCAGCTTTGGATCAACTTAGGCCAATGTGAATCCAATTTAGAGAGACTGTGCCTTATCCTGGAGAATGCATATTCCAATGGCACTTTTAAAATGGGGATTCTTCCTCCCAATTTCCTTTATTAAAAAAATCCTTTATTTTTACATTTATGTCATTTATGAATGTACCATTCCCCTTTCCCCTACCTAAAGAGCTATTCCTTTTGACAAAAAAGAAAAAGAAAAAGCTGGTTTGGCAAAACCAATCAGCACATCATAATACAAGTCCATGTAATATTCCATAACCATAGTCCTCCACTTCTGGAAAGGGAGCATGATATTTTTTTCATCTCTTCTGCGGTATGAGGCTAGTTTTTTCATGATAGTTACACAACATTCAGTTCAGATTTTTATTATTTTTTCCATATACCTTGTAGTCATATTGTATACAATATATTCCTGATTCTTCTTACTTCAGTCTCTTTTAGTTCATATAAATCTCCCTGTAATCCTCAGAATTCTTCATATTGATTTTTTATGATCCAGTAACATCCTGTTATGTTCTTGTAACAGTATCATTTAGCCATTCTTTTTTCTTTTTCTTTTCCTCTCCTTTGACTTTTTCTTTTTTACTTTCAAATTTTCATCCTCTCTCCAGTCCCTTCCCCTGCTCATTGAAAAATCATTGAAAAGATGCAAGATGTATTTCTGCATTAGCGATGTTCTGGGGGAAAAAGCAAGGAAAATAAAGGGGTAAAAGTGCTTCAGTCTATACTCTGAGTTTATCATTTCCTTATCTGGAGGAGGATGGCATTTTATATCATGAATCCATTGGAGTTGTGGTGGATCATTGTATTGATCCGTTACCAAGTCTTTCACAGTTGATTATCATTACAATATTGTTCTTACTTGTTTAGATTGTTTTCCTGATTCTGCTTACTTCACTTTGTTTCAGTTCGTGTAAGTGCTTCCAGGTTTTTCTGAAACAATCCCGTTCATCAGTTCTTACAGCACAATACTATATAATATACCATAACTTGTTCAACCATTCCCCAATTGATGGACATCCCCTCAGTTTCCAGTTTCTTTGTTGCCACAAAAGTGCTGCTATAAATATGTTTTACATATGGATCTTTTCCCTTTTTTCAGTCTCCTTGGGGTATAGCCTAGTAGCAGTATTGCTGGGACAAAGGTTTTTGGTTGGTTTTTGTTGTTGTTTGTTTCGTTTTTTGTGTTTTTTTTTTAGCATGTTGGACATAGTTCCAAATTCTTCAGAACAGACAGATCAGTTCCCAGTTCCAACAACAGTGCATTATTGTATCTATTTTCCCACAGTCCCTCCAGCATTTGTCACTTTCCTTATCTGTCACCTTAGGCAATCTTATGAGGGTGAGGTGGTACCTCAGAGTTGTCTCATTTCTCTAATTATTAATAAGATATAGGACTTTTTTTTTTTACTGTTGTTAGCTTTAATTTCTTCTGCTGAAAACTACCTGCTCATATCCTTTTACCATTTATCAATTGGGGAATGGATGGTATTTTTGTAAATTTGGCTCATTTCTCTATATATTTCAGATATGAAACATTTATTAGAGAATTTTGCTACAAAATTTCTTCCTACTTTCCTGCTTTTTTCCAGTTTTACTGCATTGTTTTTGTTTGTGCAAAATCTTTTTAATTTTATGTTTTCAAATGATCCATTTTATCTCCTGTGAACTCTCTTATTTGGTCACAAACCCCCATTCAAAGACCTGACAAGTAATTTTTCCTCATGATCCCTTAATTTGGTTTTGATGTACTCCTAAATCACATACTCATTTTGAGCTTATTGTGGTATGCAGTGTGAGATGTTGGTTTTTATCTAGTTTCTGTTAGACTACTTTCCAGTATTTCCAGAAGGTTTTGTCAAGTTGTGAGTTTTTGCCCCAATAACTGGGATTTTGGGGTTTCTCCAACACTAGGCTACTGTGTTCATTTGCTTCTGTATATTGTATACCTAATATTTTTTGTTGGTCAGCCACTCTATTTCTCATCCAGTAACAGATTGTTTTGATGTTTACTCCTTTGTAATATAGTTTGAGATCTAGTACTGCAAGGCTTCCTTCTGTCACATTTTTTCCATTGATTCCTTTGATGGTCTTGACCTTTTCTTCCTCCAGAAGAATTTTGTTATTATTCTTTCTAGCTCAGTAAAATAATTTTTTAGTAGCTTGATGGGTATGGCACTGAATAAGTAAATTAATTAATTTAGGCAGTATTGTCATTTTTATTATGTTAACCCAGCCTACCCATAAGTAATTAATATTTTTCCAGTTACTTATATCTGTCTGCCTTTGTGTGAAGAGTATTTTGTAATTGTGTTCCTGTAGTTCATGTGTATGTCTTGGCAAAGCAGACTTCCAAGTATTTTATACTGTCCGTAGTTATTTAAGTGGAATTTCTCCTACTATCTCTTCCTGCTGGATTTTGTTGGCAACATATAGAAATAGTGATGATTTCTATGGGTTTATTTTATATCCTTCAACTTTGCTGAATTTGTTAATTGTTTTGACTAATATTGAACAGTAATGGTAATAATAGATATCCTTGCTTCCCCCGATCTTATTGGAAAGGCTTCTATTACAGATAATACTTGCTCTTGGTTTCAGATAAATACTGCTTGTCATTTTAAGAAAAGGTCCATTTGTTCCTATGCTTTCTAACATTTTTAACAGGAGTAGGCACAGTATTTTGTCAGAAGTTTTTTCTCATCCAGAGAAAGAACTATGGAGTCAGAATGGAGAGTGAAGCAGACTCTTTTCTCTTTTGTGTGGTTTTGTTTTGTTTTCTTTTTCATGGTTTCTCCCATTCATTATAATTCTTCTATGCAACATGACTAATATGAAAATGTGTTTAATAGGAATATGTGTGTAGAGCCCATATTAGATTGCATGCTGTCTTGGGAAGAGAAGAGGGAGAGGGAGAAAATTTAAAACTTATGGAAATGAATGTTGAAAACAGAAAATAAATAAATTAAATGTTAAAAAATAAAGAAAGGATGCTGAATTCAGGAAAAAAAGTTTTTTTCTGCATCTGTTGTAGAGTCATATTATTTTTCTTGTTTTTGTCATTGATATGGTCAATTGTGCTTGTAGTCTTCCTAATAATTAACCAATTCTGCATTCCTGGTATAAATCCAACCTGGTTATAGTATATTATCTTTGTGATATATTCCTGTAATCTCCTTGCTAAGATTTTATTTAAAATTTTTGTATCAATATTCACAGGGAAATTGGTCTATAGTTTTCTTTCTCTGTTTTTGCTCTCACTGATTTAGGTATCAAAACCATATTTGCATCATAAAAGAATTTGGTAGGATTTCTTCTGTACCTCTTTTTTTTCAGATACTTTATGTAGTATTGGAATTAATTGTTCTTTAAATGTTTAATAGAATTTGCTTGTAAATCCAGTTGGTCCTAGGAATTTTGTCTTAGGGAACTCATTTATGCTTGTTAAATTGCTTTTTTTTCCAAGAGAGCATTATTTTAAGTATGTCCTCTTCTCTTAATCTGTGAAATTTATGTTCTTTTAAATATCATCTATTTCACTTCAATTGTTAGTTCTATTGGCATATAATTGGGCAAAATAATTGTTAATAATTGCTTCAATTTCATCTTCATTGTGCATTTACCTTTTTCATTTTTGATTTTGTATTTCTTCTTTCCTTTTTAAAATCAAGTTAACCAGGGATTTGTCTATTTTATTGCTTTTTTATTAAAACAGCTTCTAGTTTTATTTATTTGTTTAATATGTTTTTTTTTTACTTTCAATTTTATGACTCTCTCCTTTGATTTCAGGATTTCAGAATTTCTGTTTTGATATTTAATTGGGATTTTTAATTTGTTCTTTTTTAGTTTTTTTTTTTAAATTTGCATGTCCAATTCATTGATCTGTTCTTTCTTTTATTGGTGCAAGCTTTTAGACATAAAAAAATTTATCTGTGCTTCCCAGGCCCTTTATTGAATGTAATTTTTATTGCATTATGGTCCAAAAAGTATGTATTTCTTATTTCTGCTTTTCTGCATTTGTTTGTGAGGCTTTTAATGCCCTAATATATGGTAAGTTTTTGTGAAGGTGCCTTGTATAGCTCTTTCCATTCACTATTCTCCATAAGCCTATTATATCTAACTTTTCTATAATTTTAGTCATCTCCTTAATTGCTTTCTTATTTATTTTATGGTTAGATTTATCTAGGTCCAAGAGGGGTAAATTAAGGTTCCCTACTAGTATAGTTCTACTTTCTATTTGCTCCTATAAATTCATTTAACTTTTCCTTTGAGCGCTATGTCATTTGGTACATGTATGTTTAGTATTGACATTAATTCATTTTCTGTGGCACCTTTTAGTAAAATGTAGTTCCCTGATTATCTTTTTGAATTAGGCCAGTTTTTGCTTTATTGTTGTTATTGGTCAGTTGTGTCTGACCCTTTGTGGCTCTGTAGACCATACTGTCCATAGGGTTTTCTTGGCAAAGATACTGGAGTAATTTTCCATTTCCTTCTCCAGTGCATTAAGGCAATTGGGTTAAGTGACTTGCCCTGGTCACACAGTATATGTCTGAGGCAGAATTTGAATTCAGGTCTTCCTGAGTCCAGGTCCATTGGTCTATTCAATGAGCCATCTAGCTGCCTCTGCTTTTGCTTTTACTTTGTCTCAGTTCACAGTTGCTACCCCTGCCTTTTGTACTTCAGCTGAAACATAGTAGATTCTATTCCAGTCCCTTGCTTTAACTCTTTGTTTTTCTTTCTGTTTCAAGTGTGTCTCTAATGTATTTTATTTGATTGTGATTTCTAATCTGTTCTTCTGTCCTCTTCTGTTTTATGGGTGAGTTTATCCCATTCCCAGTCACAGTTATGATTACAAACTACTTTTCCCTCCATCCTATTCTATTTATA